>NC_056717.1:17855856-17920856 GCF_018831695.1 Puntigrus tetrazona | reverse complement strand
TATATATATATAATTTATATTTTATATATATATAGATATTTTTGGTTTAACAACACTAGCCACAACACAAACAAGTCTTTATATGTGTCTTTTTTTTTTTTTTTTTTTTTTTTTTTTTTTGATTTTGGGTGTGTTTGGCCTGGACACTTTTGGACAATTGCGTATTAAAATAAAAATGTGTTGACTTTTTTTCAGTATCTGAGTCTTTTGCGCTCATGTGACGGATATAACGAGGTGACGTTCCCTCACTGTGCGTGTGACTCACGGAGGAAGGGTCACGTGATCACGGCCATCAGTATGAAGCATTTCAAACTGCACGCCTGCACAGAGGACGGGACTCTTGAGGTGGGCAAGTGATCCTCAGAACATACCTAAGTGGTTTATAACCCTAGAATTCGGCCTCAAGTGTATATATATTAAATTATATCGCCAAATTCTGCGAGATCGTGTTTTGACTGGAGTAACACTTGATCTGTGACCCACAGAATCAGGTGATTGTCTTCGAATGGTCAGAGATGCAGAGATGGGACACAGATGAAGAGGGTATGGCTTTCTGCTTTGAATATGTGCGCGGAGAAAAGAAACCTCGCTGGGTCAAAATATTCACCCCTTATGTAAGTCACCCAAACATCAGAATTAGAGCTTCATTATTTACATGTTTAATTATGTTTCTGAATTGTGTGCTTGTTCCCCTTGTCTAGTTTAACTACATGCACGAGTGCTTTGAGAGGATTTTCTGTGAGCTCAAGTGGAGAAAAGAGGTATTAATAACGTACAGTTCTGTTTCTGTTTCTTTACTTTTCTTGCCATTTGTTATTGATGAGTTTCTTTTGATACGTTAAAGGTTGAAGACGAGGCCTCGGACAAAGGCAATAAGAACTGTAGTAATAATGGTAAGAGGATAACCTTTTGCACTCATTTTATCACACACACACACACACACACACATCTGCGTTTATGGGATTTTTCTGAGTGTACTCATGTGATGACCGTACTCGCACTGAAACCTGAAATACTGGTTCATTCTTACCACACTTACTTGAAGAATCAAGTACAGAGTCACATGTCGCGCGTGTGATGCTCTTTTGAACCGCCAGTGCATAAAACGAACCCCGCACTTTCTCGAAAGAGCAAATAATGGAAATTTATTCATTTATTATGTAAAACAAACCGCAGTAAAACGGCTCGATTGAGCACTGTAGGCTAGCACAGATTGGAAACACTCCAGAAAATGTGCTTTTTTTTATTACTGAACGCTGCTTAATTCATTCAGCGAATAATAAATAGGCATATTTTTAATTATTTGAAGCGAATATGCAAAATTAATTATATAATAAATCGTAGTGTTTTTCTGTATTTCCAATTTGTTTTTAAATAAGTGCTAGACAACAGTAACATCTAAAATAAAGGTTTTTGTGAACGTAATGCATATGCGTTTGTGTACCGTGTATACTTATTATGTGTATATATAAAGACACACACATGCAGTATATATTTACATGAATATATATGCGGTCACTGAACATGACCGATGTCTTCTATCACTGAAGCGTAAATTTGGTTTTAAAGTCGGTGGGTCTAACCTAGAAAACTGAATTTTAAAAAAAAACCATTATCTGTGCAGTATAGCTAATGACGGGATCCTGTATTTCAGATTACCTCTCGCCGCTGGAGCAGCAGAAGGGATGGCGTCATCTCGGGGGCGAGATTGCCACTTCCTAAAACTCCCCTCTAGAACCCCTGTGGAATTGTGCTTGATCATCACACTAGAGCAGACCATAATGACCATCTTACCACGGCAACACCCTAGCGACGCCATACCAACCACGTTTCCCACGGAGACAAAGTGTGCCTTTCAGATGCAGAGCATTCCATGTGACATCAACGGCAATGCAAAATGCCATCATCGCGGCAAAGCATACGCGTAACTATCGCTGCGGGGATGTTCCGCACCAATGGGTTCTGCTTTCATTTCATCGATAGATACTTTGAACTCGCATAAGTTCATGTAAAATATCACAAAGATCTTCCACGCCATCGATTTTAGGAGACACGCTCTTCTGTAAGTCTATTTTAGAGCCCTGTTGTCACGGCAGCGAGGTAAGGAACGACCACTTTGTGATTTGAACAGCAGCAACCGTTCATAAATCTATATAGAAATATAGGAGGGGGGGGGGAAGTCATGCCTTAACAAAAAATAATGTGTAGCAAGGTCACCGTAATACGGGATCTTTCTAAAATGATATTGTGATGGCATTAATGCTTGATTTTCCCAGTATTGCTGACTAAAGTGAGTTCATTTTCATCTTATTTGCCATTAAATGAGGAGTTAATGTGTGTGTGTGTGTGTGTGTGTGTGTGTAGAGTGACAGGACAGGAGTGTTTATGGACGGGTGTAGTTTGCATCAGCGACCTGCAGGGGGCCCCAGCATCAAACATAAGCAGCTGCTCTCAGGATAAAGTTGTTTTTGCGTTCAGGTTATTTGTTGGTCTCAGAGGAAACATCACGGAGTCTTCGTCTGACTTGGTTTTAGTGTTATTTATTGTTTAAGACTGCAGAGACTTCCCTTGCTCGGTCACAGGGAGACAACAGCACCGCACCGTAACTGCTGACAGGATCTAAAGAGGAAAAACAAGTTATAGATTGAGAATATCAGAATAGTGTTTTTCTTATATGGATTGAGGAGAAGGAACTGAGGCAGCAGGAAATTGCTTTTAAATTCCTCACCAAATGTTAAAGTGACAGCCATTTTGTTTTACAGAGTGGTCCGTTTGCTGTTTTTCTGTACCTTTCTTAACGCATAAGTGGACAACCAGAGCTTAAAATATAGTTTAGCTAAAAAGATACACAAAGGACTTTAGTGGGCCCCCCTTGTCACAGGAATGGCACAATTTGACCATTTTCTTTAAAGGAATAGTTCACCCGGAAATTAAAATGCGCTCGCTCCATTCATTCCTTCTATGCTTTTCGCTTCACAAGATGTAAACTGATGGACTGCAGTTGTGTGAAGGTTTTTATCCGCCGTTTGGGCTCTCTTTGTGACGGCACCCATTCAATGCAGAGGATCCACCGGTGAGCAAGTGATATAAGGCTTAATTTCTTAATTGGATGGGTAAATGTTTAGCGACTGTTCATTTTGTGGTGAACTGTTCCTTTAAAAGACATGCATGTTTAATGCAAGTCAAAAGCTTTGCATTCCAGCACAATACAGTGATAAATCCGCTTATCCTCATCCAAATGCTAAGGCCACCTTGGCTACAATACCCTGATCAATAAGTGAGTTTGCTATATATATATATATATGTGTGTGTGTGTGTGTGTGTGTGTTCTACATCAGATTGCTCTCTGGTTAGAGTAAAAGACTCCTATTATAGCAGCACAGTAGCATCTGTGATTAAGCATATTTACACAAAACTTCATTTGTGTATTCAGTCCTGATTATTTCCGTATCTGATTAGTTCAGCCAGTTTATAAATGTGAATGAAGAAAAGAAAAAAAAAAAAAAAAAAAGACCTGCGTGTCATGTAATTTGTGTTTTCGTCAGGAGTGAAGGTGCAACACTTTTTGTATTGTTCGGAAATGTTAAAAGTGTTCCACCTCGTAATGTTCACCAGCGCTATAAAAAAAAATTAATTGTTTGGTCAGTGTTTCTTATTTTGTGTCAATGTGCCAGGGGAAAAAAAAAAAATATATGAATGTACCAGAATGTATTTATAACATGGATGATTATTAGCATTTTTATTTTACATTAACTTGAATTGCAACCATTTAAGATCATCACAACGCTTCATTTTAAAACTTAAGACACTAACCAGCTTTTAACCTCCCACTGAGTGTTTTCTTAACGTTAGGCCCACCTTGAAAGTATTATTAAATGTTTTAATGTGTTTTCCCCAAAACTGGTGTGTCAGGACGATTACTGACAAGTTTAACGGCTATATGTCTTTGTTCTGAGCTTCATCTGTACATTTTACTGCTTATGTGTAGTACTGACAGAGTCTTTGTAGCTTTTCTGACTGAAAGCATTAATTTATTTTTCTGCTAAATCAAGGGGATTGAAACAAGGCCTTTGTTGTGGTGGGTTGAGGAAGGGGCTTTGTATGGAAAAAAGATATAATGCATACGTGAAGGAGATAAACGGGCGTGCATTATTCCATGTAGCCTAGATAATGGCATAAATTAACAATAATATCGGGATACAATAGTTTTTTATCTAAAACGTGTGAAGGTTAAACTAACCAGAGTTATAAAACATGAAAAGAAAAAAAAAATGAAAAACTTTGAAGAAACATCATGTAGGTTGAAACATTGTAACATACTATTTTAAATAAAATGACCTATTGAGAAAAAAAAAAATAGTTGGTGTTTTTTTTTTTTTTTTTGTTTTTTTTAATACCCTACAAGCCTTTTTTAAAAGATAACTGATTTCACTCTCAGGTGGCATTTCTAGTGCACCATAGCCTGTTAGTAACCAATTACATTAATGCATTCGAATATATGGACGTTTATGAGCTAGTCAGTTTGCACTCACTTTGTTGAAGTACATTTATGAAACACAATAAAGTATAACCTCTATTGAAAGTAACAACTGGCTAAACTCTAGCTGATGAAGTTGCAACAGAAATACGCAGTGCGTGCCAACTTTGACAGAATGGCTTTATAATAGTGACAGAAAAGCCGTTAATTTTTAATGAAAATGGTTTACAAATCGGTCCGCTCCTGGGTAATGATTATGTTGTTTTTAACGAAGGTATACAAGTATGCAATTAGAAATGCTATCATGTAAAATTATGTGAAAATAAATATCAAAAAGAATTCGTTGTGGGTTCTTACCTTGACTCTTCTAACCAATCAGAAACGTTGAAAGGTGTTCTCTGCCAATAGCGTTTGTAGGGGGCGGGGCTACGCGTCTTCTTGACCAATAGAAAATGAGAACCATATCGACAATTCGGTTTAGAAACAATCAAGAATATACATTAACTTGTACTGGACTCTTTGGTTTGGTTATGACAGCGGCGCATAAATCTCTCGCAACTGTTACTTTTGATTATCGTTTCAACAACAACTTAAAAACAGGAAAAGACACTACTTCTTAAGGTACGTCATATCTGTTAAATATAACGTTTCGTACTATATTCTGAAATATGTTTGTAATATGACATGAAAAGATTTATTAAGAATTATTGCAAGAAAACCGAATTATAAAGAAATCATCCGGTGACGTATTCACAATATGAATAAATCACTTCTGTAGAATTACCTCTGGAATTAAACACCAACTTATACCCTTGTTTCTCGTGCGCAGCCACTTGGGAAATAATTTGCCTCAAGCCAGCTAAATATTTGAATGAAAATTTCATTTATTTATCACCACAAGCCAGGGATTTAACGAGAGAATTAGCCACACTTAAAGCACGCGCCTGCCTGAACGTTAATATGAGCAGAGGCTTTATCAGGCCGATATGTTTCAGTAGACCAATTACTACATTACACACAAAAACAGCTCTCAGCAGATAAAAGATAGGACTCAAACTAGCGCGTGATATGACACATTTGTGCTGTTAATTGGATATTAAAGCCTCATGAAGAAGTTAAGTGTAACTGATCGAACGTAATGACCAATGTTGTGTTATCCAGAGGCATATCAATTATCGAATAAACGGATACGTAAACGTGTTAAGTTTAAATTTTGTGAGAGGAGAAAATAATGCAAAATGATACAAGAGACCTTAAAACAAACGCGTTGATGAGATAACTGTTAAATACACTCACCGGCCACTTTACTCGTACCAGGACCCCCTTATGCCTTCAGAACTGCCTTAATCCTTCGTGGCATAGATTCAACAAGGCACTGGAAAGATTCCTCAGGGATTTTGGTCCATATTGACATGATAGCATCACGCGGTTGCTGCAGATTTGTTGCTCCACCACATCCCAAAGGTGCTCTATTGGATTGAGATCCGGTGACTGTGGAGGCCATTTGAGTACTGTGAACTCATTGTCATGTTCACGAAACCAGTCTGAGATGAATCATAAAAGGTCATAAAGGGATGGACATGGTCAGCAACAATACTCGGGTAAGCTGTGGTGTTGACACGATGCTCAATTGGTACTATTGGGCCAATAAAATATCCCCCACACCATTAAACCACCACCACCAGCCTGAACAGTTGATACAAGGCAGGATGCTTGAAATCAAGAAATTGAGACTCATCAGACGAGGCAACGTTTTTCTAAAAATCCCAGTAGATCAGCAGTTTCTGAAATACTCAGACCAGCCCATTTGGCACCAACAACCATGCCACGTTCAGATTCACTGAAATCCCCTTTCTTTCCCATTCTGATGCTCGGTTTGCACCGCAGCAGATCATCTTGACCATGTCTACATGCGCATTGAGTTGCTGCGATGTGATTGGCTGATTAGAAATTTGCGTTAACGATCAGTTGGACAGGTGTACCTAATAAAGTGGACGGTGAGTGTATATGAGAAAGAGGGTGAGAATAATTTAGTTATTTTATAGAATTATTCTCTGGTGAAGAGAGGCTATCAATGCAGAATGGGGCTATTGAAATAATAATAAAAAAAAGAATTAAGCTCAAATCAAAAACTATATAAAATAATAACTAGCATTAAATATCTGTGAAACTAAAAAAAATATACTGAAAATATTATTTTTTGTTATTTTAGCTAGTTTCCAGGGGGAAAAAAATGTATCATTGAGCTGTACATAGAATGTCAATAATTTAAAAAATATATTTTTTTATCTCACAATTCAAAAGTTTGTTCGTCAAATTTAGCATATATAAATGATTCATGAGCTGCATTTTCTTTATTGAATAAAGCACACCATGAGCAGTGTAGTCTGACTCAGTTTTGAATCAGTTCTTTGACTGAATGACTCATACTGAATTTAATCCAACAGAGCAGTTTCTGAATCAATCTGATTCACTTATTGTCCCAATGATTGAAATAGCCGATCTTCAGATTGCTTGACATTTTACACTATAACCCATGGTGTGCACATAAAATAGGTACTTAAGAGACTTTAGCACGCTCCGCCCTCAATTTACATACATAATTACATCGTCATAAAAGCACTGTAAAGTTAAGAAGGATCGAGAATGTAATAAATTGCAATTGTAGGATCGAAGGATGAAGCTGTCCATGGGGTTAGAGGGAATCAATACAGCTCTAAACTGCAACGATCCGCAGAGGTCAAACTGGATGAAGTGTTGGTCGGCTTCCTCTCAGATCTCAGCTGTCTGAAGAGTGCCCGTGTCTTTGCCTGTAAGTGCTTGATGCGTCAACGATTAGAGTCTCAAGAAGGGACACTGTGTTTGAGAGAGCGCTGGTCTCATAGGGCCACTTGTGGTCAGTCCGCTGGACTAAAGGTGTTTTAGTGAGCCAAATCAGGGCTAACAAATGCTCCCAGGAGACTGCCATGAAAAAAACTGTCATCAATCCTGGAAGCATTTGTAAAAGTATTGGTATGATATTATGTTTAATACTCTAAAATATATATATATATATATATATATATATATAGTGATCAAAAATAAAGGTTTTTGTTTTGAATATTTTAAAAATATTTTGAATACATGTATATAGTTATAGTCATATAATTTATATGGAAAGTATAAACATAACCTATTTTTCTCAAATATACACATGCGTGTGTGTGTGTTTATATATACATAATAAATATACTTTTAAATAATATTATTAAATATTATGATAAACAACATTTTAAAAATACAAAAGTTAAACATTTTAAACCTAAAAAAAAAAAACTTTACCTAATGTGTTGTTATATAATTAGGATCATGATGGGAATTTATTTTAGAAATATTTATTCTATTCTTTATCCTTTGTTTGTTTAGATAAGGTACAAAAAGAGATACAGTCTTCTCGAGAGAAAAAAAAAAAAAGATATTTTCTAAATAATATTCTTTTACAAACTTAGAGTGTGTAAACCATATAAAGCGTAAAATGTATTTATATATAATAAATTGTCAGTTTAAAGCATTAAAAGGATTGAAAAACCCTGACCTACAGAGCACTTATAAAATTCTCTCACTTACTTATCTTTATGTGTTCCTTCCACATTCATTTACAGACCTGCATCTTTATATCTTGTTTTATTTTTCCCTAAACAGCCCCATCCCTTTCTCTCAATCACTCTCTCTCCCTCTCCCTTGTCATTATTATCGACCGTGCCCATCTTACCCCGTTAATTAAAAGCCATTGATCGTCGGCTACGCGCCAGCAATATCGTGGACGCCGTCACAGGAGCAGCCATTCAGAGATCAGCCGATATGTGTTTGTGTGTCAGTGTCTTTAAGAGGGACAATGAATGAGACTGAAAAACAGAACAGACAATTAACAAATTTAGAGAGCAAACATACACGCATCTTCAAATATCGCTGCCTTTCGCGAGTGCAGATTGCTTGTTATCAACACGCTTCCACCCTGTTACCCGATAAAGACAAATTTATCTGATTTTAAACTGACTTTAAGGCTCATTAAGGATTTAATTTCACACTTTGTCACACCATTTTGAGCCCCGGTTCCCGCTTTCAGTACACACGGTTATATAGTTACAAATCATACAGATCCTCACGTTCAACTCTTTATATTTTAAACACACTGAGAAGCCAATCTATCAAGCTAATAACCACAATGTCGTCATTCATGCTCAAATCCCCAATAGTTTTACCTTCACACAAGACTAGCTCCGTCCTTCCCCGGCTCATACACGCAATCATCATCTCTGGCATATCTCTGCAAAAACGTGTGCCATCACCTTTATTTGCCACACACACACCCACTCTTATTTCCCTATATCCTCTTTTTCTCCATCTGAGTGAGCACGGTAAATCTGGACAAGTCAATGTGCCAGCGCAGCACATTCACGGAGAGAGGCGAGTGAATTACTCTGGCAGACGAGCCATGGCTGCTGCAGTAATGGCAGACACACGCAATCTTTATTCATCGATGCACTGACTGAGAGCCATAGTGCATGTTGGGATAGGAAATTGAGCTATATAGAATTTCTTAAACGCTCAACTCTGTGGGGATGTATTATCATAATGCTGTCAAAATTGCAATGGACATTAACTTTTCCAAAATGCCATTTTTAGCCCAGCACTCCGGAAATGGAGTCAAATCACCAGTGTTTTGGGTAGAAGCTGTACTATAAGAAAACAGAAATTCGCGATTGAATGTTTTTGTAGTTTAACAGCTCAAATCATAACAGTAGAAGCTTAACTGTCTTCTAAGTTTTTGCAAAAATACTTTTTTGACAACAACCTTTATGTTAATTCATTTACGGATTCATCCACACTTTAAAATTAACTCATAATGTTTAATCCATTCATTAATACACTTTGTCAAAGAAATAAGTAATTAAATTTGAGCACATTTACTTCTTTAATACATATCCATATAATATATAAGCCCTGTTTAACAGACAGGGCTTAGACTAAGCCAGGATTAGACCACTGTTCAATTAGGACATTTAAGTCATTTTTATAGACATCTTTCGAAAAAATGCATTACTGGTGTGCTTTTTGAAACAAAACATATTTACATTTTAGTCTAGGACTAGGCTAACCAATTGTATCTCTAAAATATCCTGTTTTAACCTGAAATTCATCACAGCATAGAAGTGAAACGCTTTGGTAATGTATTGTGATCTTAATAGGCCTTGATTTTAATATAATTAGATCATAATCTAATAATCATTGTAGTTTATAACATTTTGTTTGTAGTGTTTTGGCAGTTCTGGCAGTTTTGGGGGCAGCATATGCGATGCGCGAGTGCTCTCCCTCGTAAATCCACCCAGGGCCTGAGCCGCTGCCCTCTCTCCCCGCCATTAACTTCCCCCCTCCCTCCTTCGCTCCATCCCTCCTTCATGAACGAGTGATCAATTAAAACCCTGTCCAGCCAGGACCCCACGTCAGCATTTCCCCAGCTCTGTCTGTTTAGAGATCTAAATATCCTATTCGTCTGATCCAGTAGCACACGTAACTCATGATACGATAAATAGTACACACTGCGATGCGCCACGTTGCGTCAGAATTGCGTATTATATCATTACTGAAAGACAATATATGTATTTTCAAACTCTGACATCAGCTTCGCAATTTATTGCTTGTTTAGATGACTTCCTTCTATATTAATTTAAACAGGAAATAACATGTGACCCTGGAGCACAAAACAAGTCTTAAGTCATTGGGGTTTATTTGTAGCAATATCCAAAAATACATTGTGTGGGTCAAAAATCATTAAGATATTAATTAAAGATCATGTTCCATGAAGATATTTTAATTACTACTGTGACTTGTTTTGTGGTCCAGTGTCACATATGAAATTAAAAATGATGTTTATTTAAAAATAAAATGCACATCCCTACTTGTCTCTCATTCCACCTCAGCAATGTTACATTTCCCGCTCTTATTTTCAGCGCTATCATTTTTGTCATTATTTAAGCTACAGCTAGCCATGAAATGACGAAGCACAGACTGCATATTAGTAAAGAATACTTTATTCAAAGATGGGAAATGGTTTGTGTCTGCATCTGAGAGAGAGAGAACGAGAGAGAGAGAAATTTGAAAGTAATTTGCTTGGTCCCCCATTAAGACGAGATGGCTGGCATTTCATAAGAGCACAGCAGCAGCAATCTTTTGGCAGCGTGTACCTTTTTGGATAATCTTTAATTAATACCTTAACAACCACTAATTGCTATAATGACAGTAGCAATAAAGTAGTACCTGCGATATGTGCTGTCACCAGAAAAAAAGTTTTCCATCTGGTTTATCATAAAAATTCACCTGAAAGATGTACTGGCCAAAGGCGGATTTGAAACAGTATACAGTCCATTCATTGCAAGACCACAATATGCTTCAGTCATTCCTCTGAATACCTTCACTGTGAATTACTTGTCTGCAACTGTTTTTCTGTGAATTGCCAGGTCCAGTAAGTCGCATAGCAAGAATTAAATTCAACAACACAATAGCCTTGTTTTCTATTGAACTCAACTATAGCTCTCAACCTTCAAAGAAACAGCATGTGTTATTTACAACCTGTTCATTTCTACGCCACCAGCATCAGCAATCCCAACTGAAAAAAACAGGTTTCCCTGAACACATACCTCATCTTACATCTCTTTCCAATGAACAGGAGTGATCAATATGGCGGATAGGCCATTAGAGTTGTTAGAGTCATCTTCAGTTTGATTGTTCATGAATATGAACCTGTGAAACTGAACAATACATATTTTGCATGGTTTTAGCAGTAGTAGTACAATTTATGATGCCAGATATCATAACACTAACCAACAGTTCACAAGATTTTGGCTGTGTTAACATTTAGTATAGAGCTGTACTTACATGACTGAAAACGGTTGAGACCAATATGGCCACAAATGCACTGATTTTACATAATTTCCTGAGCCCCCAAATAGTAAGACTAGCTTACCCCATATGATATGGATTTGGGGTTGACTACCTGTTTGGCAGATTGGGGCAATGTTCAGGAAACCTGTTTGGAAACAATCTTTTTTTGTTGTTAATTAGACTTAATAGCTTTAAATGTCAATAATTACTGACAAGCCAACTGAAATGGTAATATTCTGCTTAATGTTCATTAGTTGCACAGAGCCCTACAAAAGTTTGAAAACATTCAAAGGGGTCATTCACAAAGAATGGGTTCATGAGATGCGAGGATATATATATATATAAAAAAAAAAGTCGTAGAACTGTTCATGCTTAAGACGGCGCAAAATATGTGAGACGGAAACGCAGCTGCGAAACATCCTTCTAGTGCATGTTTACATAAAAAACTATGGACAAGCAGAACAATGGATGTGCAAAGCCAGTCAGCTTTGAAAAATGTCAGCACAAATCATTTCTTAGAATGGAAGCAAGTAACTCAATAAAAGTGATTTTCCTGTGGATTACGTAAAGCAAATAAATATTCATCAGAGTTAGACTGTGATGCTTTTTTACTGGATTTAACTGTCCTAGGTTTCTTTTTTGAAGATTATTTGGTCTGCACACTTTAAGAGCTTGACTGATTAACAGACCAATCACAAAATAGGTTACATCAACTCAAGTATGTTCTGGATATGTTAATATTTTATTTACTAAAAGGTTTGTGTAGTCTCTTATCAATGCAAAATCATCACAAAACGGTAAGGATTTATGCTGATATTGTGAAAAACCCCACTTTACCCAAGGCTTTTCCAGACATTTGTAGGACACTGTATGTGTAAGTAGAAAAAGCAGAACAAGAAAGAGAGATTTACCTCAAATACCCGTGTTTTTTCTAAGTGACAGTAGAGAATCAGGGCACAGATACTGTGTTTGTGGCTCTGCTCCTACTTAGATATTCATAGGATCATCTCTGAACACCTCACACTGTCTGTCACTTCACAGAGATGATGGGAGAGAGGAAAGGAGATTCAACCCATGTCTCCACTGTCTTTGTGCCATTTCTCCAGTATGTCTCAGGGGATTATTAGTCTTTCTTCCCACACTCTCTCCCATTTCCCCTCCGCAGTATGTTTTTCTCTCCTCATCTGTTTTGTGACGGATGCACTCACTGTTTGGCTTTTTTTGGGGGGGCATGATGCGCTATTTCTCTCAAGCTGCGAAGCCATTCTTCCTCTTGCCAGTAAATGTTGCTGAGTCTCACTTACCCCCCGACCGCCTTCTCCGTCTGTTTCTGTCCATCTCTCTCTAATTCCCCTATCACTCTTTCATTTTCTTATCCACTTGTCTGAACCACTTCTTCAGGCCATCCTTCTCTTGTTTTGCGCTGACTGTGTCTCTTTCTCTAATACACTCTGTCTCATTTTGTCTTTCATTACCCTTGTACTGCTCTTGCCTCGTCGTCTTGTGAGGCCCTAATCTCTCCATCGGTCTACATCTCTGTCCACGTCAGAGGGGTATTCCATCTTTCACTTCTTCTGTGTCTCTCCATTATCTGAACCACTCAAACCCTCTAGCAGTTCTGCAACTCTGCTATCTGTCCTTGAAACAAGTGCCTTTTTCATTTTTTAGAATGAGAGTTTTTGATCTGGGTTCATATGAGCCATTCACCTCACGTCTACCACTATTATCAATATTTCTCTCTGTCTCTTCTGCTCTTCCCTCCCTCTCTCCTAGCCTTCCCGTCGATGAACGTTACCAAAATAGATTTTGACATCTTAGAGAAGTTTTGCACTGTGCTAGATGTGAGATGTACAATGTCACACAAGTTTGAGTAACACTTTACTGGCTGTTCCTCGGAGGTTCATGTTGGGTTATGAGGCGTTCGACACAGTCAGAAGGTCAATAATCAGTGTTTCACTTTTTATGTTTACGTTTTCATTCTACCGAACATTTTACCATATATTGAACCAACCCACTCGGCATTTACAGACACCTTGTGAAGGTCTTTAGCGTTCCACCAACATCATAGTACAGATTAAGATGTCTGAGCGAGCCTTAAATGTCCAATCAGAAGCGTTCTCAATCCAGATCTCAAGATTTTGCATTATTCCAAAGCCAGTCTTGGAAAAAAAGCTAAGTCACTGGTTTAGGGAGACGAATATTCCCCAATTACGCTCAAACCCAAGTTTCCCGAATGCCCTTTCTTTTCCAGCAAAGCAATCAAATGAAGTCCTTGGAAACTGCCTCCACAAAGTTAGGTGCCGACATAAGAATGGAGATGGTGCAGATGATGTTGAAAACGCTGAATGCCACCAGACAAAGTCGGTCAATTACGGCTGCAGCAAACTTCCACTGTTCGGCCACGCTGTCATTCTCATCCTGTCCGCGGAACCTATCAGCAACGTATCGCACTTCTTCTAAAATAGCCTGAAGCTGTGGGTCTCCACCTCCGCTGGTCCCCGAGCAAGAACAGCCTCCACCGCCACCGGACACTGTGCTCGGACAACCAGTGGCCTCCAGATTGGGAGTCGGAGGTGGTGGTGGGCTGCAAAACTGTGAGGGAAGGTGAGGTGGTGGGCTGGATCCTACCGCTGGAGGTGAAACCACCGCAGCACGCGGGCCGCCCGACATGCTATTTCTTTGCACAGACTCGGCGAGTAAGGATGGCGGCGAAGCTTCGTCGAGACTGGAGAACCCGATGTAGAGCAGGTTACCATTGTTGTTGGCACTGTTGGTCTGGTTGTGAAGATGGTGGGTGTGGCCGGCGGCGGCCGCGGCTTGAAGGAGGCTTTGGGGATGAAGCGGGTGTAGCGTAGAGGACGTGTGGTGGTGGTGGTGGAGGTCTGCTGAGGCGGAGCCAGGTGCATTTGGGAGGCTGCCGCTCTGGGAACCAGAAGAGCAACGTCTTAAGTGAGGGGCGCAAGGAGGGCGCTCAGGGTCTTCACTCTCACCTGGACGCTTCATACGCAAAAACCAGGCCACCCACTGGAGCAAGACTAGCTGAACCTAAGAGAAGGCAGATAAACAGGGAGGAATGTGTATAAGAGAATAATCAATTGTAGTGTAGAAACATTTTACATATTTTTTTATTTGTTTGTTTTGATTATTGAAAGAGATATTTCACCCAAAAATTCGAATTCTGTCATTAATTACTCACTCTCATGTAGTTGCAAATCCGTAAGACCTTTGTTCATCTTCGGAAACAAATTTTTAATATTTTTGATGAATTCTGAGCGCTTTCTAAGGCCAAGGTTGTCCAGATGCCAGATCTTGTATGAAACGCTTCTTTCTCACACAAATCGACAAATTGAAATCTCAACCCATGTGTCCCCTCATCTTGGCAACTTTACAACCCAGTAAAGCTTTTGATATCTGTACAGTAGTGATGCACGGATGGTGGTTATATCTGCAGGCGCTGTGGATAATCCGTGGGTCAGGTAATATAAAAAGGCATTCTGATGCAGGTGGATAAGATAAAACATTACATTTTTGTCATTGGATATTGTATATTGTTTTTGTGTGTTTGCTTGTTCGGAAAGTTGCAGTGACAGAAGAAGACTTAGATGGTGGTAAAAAAAAAAGAAAAAATTGTATATATATATATATATATATATATATATATATATATATATATATATATATATATATATATATATATATATATATATATATATATAAAATGTAAATTGAGATATAGCTTACACTTCAAAAGGCTATGATTTAACTGATTAAATATTAGTCCTGCAAGTTTCAAAGTCAGGTGCTGCGCTGCTTTGTTTACTGCTGTTATCAGGGATATTAGCAATCCCCACAGTGGTGAAGAATTGTTTAATACATTTATTTTTGTGAAAAAATGGCTATTTTTGTTTTGTTTTGTGCGCAAAAGGTATTTGTGTAGCTTTAAATAATTACAGTTGAATCCCTAATTGAACCATTTTACCCTTGCTACATTTCTAAGTTTGAGAACATTTCAGTTGTGTTGCTGTCTATAAAGGGTCAGAAAGCTCTCTGAATTCATTAAAAATATATTAATGTCTTCCAAAGATGAACAAAGGTCTTATGAGTTGAGAATGACTTGAGGGTGAGTAATTCATAACAGAATTTTCATTTTAGGGTGAACTATACCTTTAATCACTTGAACGTTGAACACTGAGTGATAAAATATACCATATAACATAATTATAAAAGTTTTTGTCTTGAACTATATGTGTTTCTTAGTGCTACTCATTCTATTGTTGCTAGTTGAGGATACTGTAAGGATGATTTATTTAAAACTGAATTAATATAACTGTGTAATTGGAATTATTTGGATACCATCCTTTCCTCAAGTTAAGAATATTATCTTTATATTAAAAAGCTGAATCAAATTTTAACCATATCTTGCTTTCTCTGTAAACAACATTAGCCTTGAATCTTAAAAGTAAAATGCACTGTGCAAGCTGATAATTTTATGTATTTATGTGAGAGGAAGCATGCATTTCAGGCCGTTTTTAACTATGTACTGCATATGCTCTACACGTACAGTAGATTATACTGCACTGTCTGAACAACAAATAAAGCAAAATAATCCATGCTAATTTTTTCAGCATCTGCTGAGTCAATAGTGGAAAGTTTTGGAAGGAAAGGAGTTGTAAAACAGCAACATATGACAGCAAGGACTGTGACGGAGAGATAGATAAAGAGGTGACAAGCTAGAATTATTCAGTTGCACTGCTGAGTCTTGGCCAAGGTGAGGCATAAAGCATGTACGACTAGTGGGGTTGGCAACGCTTTCATCCGCAAAAAAATGCAATTTAAGCAACTAGGTTCTTTTTTGGCATCTTCACACGTTTTTTGTGTGTTAAAAGATTATTCAGTGCATGTTTGGCTATCATAAACAAAAGCAGTTCAACTAGTGCAATATCAGAAAATTTGCAGAATATATGTAATGGAAACAGGAATTACCAAGACACTCTAGACAGCTGAGTTGTGTGTTTGCCCTTGAGGGTTTGACAAGAAGCACAACAACATCTTTCTGATCAGTATCCACCTTTTAGTATCTTCTTCTGAACTGTATCTCTTTTTAGCTCTGTAGATTGTAAGATAACTACTGTTGCTGTTATGTAAGTGTTGCTTTTTTCCCGGTTGTTCAGATAAAGAGTCTTTTTCAACTCCTTTGAGCCCTGGCTCTGGCGGACATTTTCAATAACTACACATGTCTTGCATTGGGTGTGAATGTTGCTAAAAGCTGAACGCAGGATAGGATCATAGGACGTTGTGCTCAGGCAAGCGTGTAGCTATTATTATTGCTCATACTTTGAGTTAGAGATTAAATAAACCTCTAACCTTCAGTGTTAATCCTCAAATTGTGCAGCTGAGATTACTTTTATAAGCAGTGAGGCACTCCATTTTTGTCAGGCAGCTGAAAAATTCCATAGATAGGACAGAAGTCATGTCTGAGCGTCAGAAAATGATTGAGATTTGAGCCTTTTGAGGCCACCCTACGCTACCATTGAAATAAAACTTTTACTTAGAAAAGATGCTTTCAATCCATCAAAAGTGACAGTAAATACACGACAATGCATGTTACAAAATATTTCTGTTTAAAATAAATGCTGTTCATCTCTTACTCGTCAAGGAATCCTGAAAAAAAAAAATCACAAAAATATAAAGCAGCACAGCTGTTTTCAGCATTAAAATATTTTCAATGCAAGCAATGTTTCTTAAGCTGCAAATCAGCATATTAAAGTTATATCTGAGGCACCATGTGACACTGAAAACTTATATATATATTATATGTATTAACTATAAATTCTGCTTTTCTACCACAGGAAATTTTTTTTTTTTTTAAATTGCATTTTGTATTATATTCAGATTTCTTTAAGAAGCATGCAAAAAGCATGTGACCCAGAATTGATGTCAGTCTCGGTGAGTAAATACACCTGTCAGCTTTCTCTTGTTGTTGCATTTGGCTTTGTAAGTGAATGGGGTTCGATCAGCAGGACCGGAGCACATCAGCTGAGCTGCTAATTGGCTCGCAGAACGCTCAAATACGCTCGTTCATCAGCGCCGACAGATCGCAGATCTATATCCATCTGCATCCTATTTACTCATTTAGTCCCCTTCTGTTGGCTTTATCTCTATTATCATTGAATAAGTAAATTACGGCTTTCAATGCAACTGACATGAGAGAGACGTTGCTGCTTGCATTTGCGGATCAGGGCATTGATTGTGTATGCGTTTGTGTGTGAATAGACGTACCCATTTGGGCATGTTCCCTCCGTTGGGGTCATGATGGTGATATTGGAGCACAACCACTGTCGCAATAACTGACATTCCAACAATGATCATTATACTGGCAAAATACTGTCCTGAGAGAAACAAAGAGAGAAAAGCATGCATAAACCTCTCATTTATTACTCTCTTAGCCAGAATAGCCTTTTATCGTCAGTCATGCTAGTAAAAACCAGGGCAAATGTAACAAAAAAAAAGGGGCATTGACGCAGAGAAGAAAGGCTGAATGAGGAACAGATGAGCGAACCATAAAAAGTCAATCATAAAGGAGAGGGGGAAGCAGACAGGAGAGACAAAGCGCTGTGGGTGAACACTCTTCCAGCAAACGCATTTCTGCAGATTACATCTTTGCGGCTTCTGAGGGCCTATAAACCAGAGGGTGGGAAAAGAGAATGTGGGACGGACCGTTTTTTTCTGGAGGATCATCTGTAGGTCTGTTTCATTTTGATTTTTCTCCTGCTTCTTCTCTCTTCTGACCTGCTCATCATTTCCAGTTAACGGCCTTTTACGATTCATGTTACAAATTACCGTGAGAAGCCAAGCGTATGGTTGCCAAGACCAGGGCTTTTGGCCGTGATACAGAATGGGGATCAATTTATTCTTCAGTGGTGCAATGTGTGCATCTCGGCCACGTAAAATATACATTCTTATGCACCAAATTTTACATATCATTAACAAAAAGATCAAAGGCTTGAATGAAGACTCTAATATATTCAAGAGCCCCGTGTTGTCATTTGCAAAAGAACTAAGAGGGATAGATGCTGAAATACTGAAACACAAAGTTCAAATTAGCTCACCTTCAGGTCATCCACGATGTAAATAACTTTACTTAATGAGAATTGAGGTTTGAATAAATTTGCCATTACATGACTTGTTTACTAAATGGAGTGAATGATGCCATCAAAATGAAAGTCCAAACATCTGATAAAAATTCCACACCAGTCCATCATTTACCAGCTTGTGAAGTGAAAAGCTGGGTGTTTGTAAGAAACAGATCCATCATAAAGACAAGTCCTTAATCAATAAAAATATATTATAATAAACTGTTATCCTCTTACATCAAAATCAACTGACATACTATATGTATAGAACTCTTTTGATATGCGTTTTGAGGTTTGCACATATTTCTCTCCTGATTCAGATGAGACACTTTTCTCTGGAGAATATTACAGATAGAGGACATGCATTTAAGCTGGAAGCCAAACGTCTTCATGATGAATTTGTTTCGTACAAACGATCGACTTTTCACTTCACAAGATCGTATTTGATGAACTGAAGTCATGTGGATTATTGGGTTTTTGTGATGTTTTCATCAGCTGTTTGGACTCTTATTCTGACAGAACCAATTAACTGCAGAGGATCCAATGATGAACAAGTGATGTAATGATAAATTTCTCCAAATCTAGGGTTGAGGGGGAGTACATTTTTGCAGCAAATGTGAATAAACGATTCCTTTAAAGTTTTAAAATATTGACAAATACAGACATGCATGCTTTACCTATTAGTGGGATGGAGTCTGAGGTTGCTGGCATGATTTCTGCCACCAATAGCATGAAGACTGTTAATGAGAGTAGCACAGTAATACCTGTGGATAGGTATAAAACAAAAAGAAATGGACTGCATGAAACATACATGTAATTGCATAATGAATTATACACATATAACAAGATATTAAATGTTGACTGCTCCCGGTGGATGAATTGGTTAGTATTAGACATTTTTAGCTATGTACTATATATAATCTTTTATTCAAATATTTTCGACTATATTAAACTGTGTGAAATGAAAGTTCATTTAATCTGAGCTTATTTTCGTATCTCTTATTACTATAAATCTAGTTCTGTATCACTGCAAGTCATGTCTACAAATAGTAGTATATATATATTATAAATAATAATTCTTTAATATATATGCATTTATTTTTCTATTCACTGGCATTACATCTCCAGCATGGCGGAGTAGATATTAGCATCTGCCATTGAAAAACCAATAGCAGTCGACCGCTAAAATAAATGCGTAGTTATACGGCATCTCTAGTTATGTGCGACATTGGCACTACATGAGATGCCCAAACACAGCTTCTTATTGGATGTAACTCATCTTGACAGAATTTGATTGGATCTGATTGGACGGCAGTGCAGGGCTTGATGGAGTGATACATAAAGTGAATTACATCAGGCCATTTCTCTTCCTCAATCGCTCTTTAGTTCGGTTCAAGTCATCTCCCTCCCTCTCCGGCTGCTATCCATCTCTCCCTCCTCTCTTCCCCCACACACACAATCCATCCATCTCTATCTGCTGTTTAAATCTGCTTCCGCTCCTTCGCTCGGCCTCCATCCTCTTACATATGTTTTTTTTGCGTAGATTTATAAGTGCTATCTTGGCATAATGAACACTCAATAAAATTATTGTCACAAATACTCCACCAAATGAGACTAAGCAAATTCATCAACAGGATTCATAAAAAAAAACACTCTTGGCTTTACACCAGAGCTACCATTAACATTTTTAATTAATTAATTGTGTTGTATGCTGATTAATTGAGCACAATTATTAGAGCTTTCACTGTTTGCATTGCATTGTATTACAGCCTGTGCATTAGTGGTGGGGATTTTTCAGTAACTCTCAGTAGGTGGCAACAAGTGATATATGAGTGAATCACAAATGATTGCTCATTCAAATGATTCATTCAAAACAGACTGATTCATAAAACAATTTGCTGTTTTATTGAGTGAGTCATCTACTTATCCATTCAGAAATTTATGAATAAAATTAAGAAAATTAGTGAAAAGGTAAAACCTGTAAAAAAAAAAAAAATCTATATTGAAAATTCCTCTGGATTAAATATAAACCATATTTTACAGATTATGTTTACAGTGAGTGACACCCCGAAGTCTTTGAGTCACTCACTCATCTGATTTGTTTGTTTGGAAATATTTTTTTGGCAGAGCAAAAATAACTGCCAGTATTGTTAACATGTAAGTTACTCATTATTTTTGTTTATTGAACTGGTGTATATAAGAAAAATATTTTGTTGTTATGTCATATCTTTAATTTGATCAAATTCAATGCGTGCGCGTCGCGTATACTCGCCAATACAAAATTGGGTGGTGTGACTACTGTGCTGATGAAATTGGCGTCATTTTTGGTACATGTAATGGTTACTGAAGCTATTTGGTTACAAACATTTGTGCTCCACAGAAGGTCATACAGTTTTGGAATGACAGGAGGTTAAGGAAATGACAACAAAACTGTCATTTTTGGTGGATTATCTCTTTAATGTATGCTTTTTAGAAAAAAGCCTCTTCTGAGGTCTATCCTAAACTTGTTTCCGATACTACATCTATCAAAGTTGTTTCAATATTGCAGGCCGTGTTCCTGGAAAGTGCCATGCATTCTCTCTTTCTCTCTTACACACATTGACTCATCACTGCTTTAATTACATCAATAGATTAATCGCCCATATGAGTGAACAGCAAAGCACTTCCCTTCACTTGCAGTGATACACATTCCTGAATTGAAGAAACTGCCTCTTTTCCATTTTCTATCTAAGCCTCTGTCTTCTCACTCTCCTCTACTTATATACTGTGAGTTCATGCCTCTTTACATTTCCTGACAGACATATACAAAATTCTTTCCATTCAATCTCTGGTGACTGTTTTTGCTCCTCTTTGAACTGTCTGCATCTTTTGATGGCAAAGGTCTCTTGACAGAGAGTGGATAAAAGCCCTTGATGTAAACCAAGAGTTCATTCGACATGACACAATCAGGCGCTATCTATGAAATAAAGCACCCACACATTTTCTTCTACGTGTCCCTGCTCTCTGTTCTTTCTCTAGACCTTGGCAAGCTTGTGAATTTTTTTTTTTTCCTCAGCACTGAAATGTAGATATGCAAAGCTATAACACATAACAGCATCTTTCTTCCAAATCAGTCATGTTTAGTTATGAAACATATACGTAATCTAACTCCAAAAACAAGATCTTTAAATTTTATGCCATCTCCGCTTTTTTCCTGCTTCAGTAAGCTGTCAATATATTTCTCTTTCTCCGTCTATCTTTCGTAATACCTAGTGAAATCTTCTCTCCGGAGTCGGCAGGCAGTAGAAAGATAAGCAAGGTCATTGATGAAAGGAGGACGCAGGGAATGAGGAGGTTTAAGGCGTAGTAGAGCGTCCGTCTGCGGATGGTCACCACAAATGTGACATCTGGGTAGGGTTCCTTACAGCAGTCATAGTACAACTCGTTTCTTGTGCCCGGCACACCTGATTAGACACAGCATGTGAGGAAAATAATGAGTGAAGGATAAAAAAAAAAAAAAAAATGTTTTTTTGTGTGTGGATTGGTCTCATGTTTAAAGAGATGCTGTTGTCCTCAAGAGCAGCCGAAGCTGCTCTTCCACCTTTGATCTACTAGAGAAAAACAACATCCTAATCAGCAGATGCCAGCCAGAAGCAAGCTCTTCTCTGCGACTGAGCTTCATCCTTTTGTCTGAACATCATTAGAGATCTCCTAAGTTTTTTATAGTGTCCTCTGCAGCCTTTCAAAAAGCGTAAAAGGGAAGAAGGAAACCAAAACTAAAGTGGAAGCGAGGAACAGGTTTGTCATCTGTGTATGGTAACTAGCATACATGGAAAAACAAAACAGGCCTAAACAAAACGCTACCTAACCTGGGGTTCTTGAGGGAACTGCAGGGTGCACGCCACAAGGTGATGAAAATCTAATAATTAATTATTCAGAATATAAAGTTAAAAGAAGTAATTGTGGCTACATGATAATTGCAATATTTTCCAATGTATTCACCATCTTAGGGCAGCTTGATATCTTTAATAATTTAACTTTTTAGGAACAGACGTTTACAGCAGTATTCCACCAAAATAAAAGCTCAAGGATTTAAAATGTTTAAAGCTTGAGGGCTTGAACATTTCAAAAGGGAGGATTTACAACATAATTTTTTGTAACTAGTGTAAATTTAATGGACTGAGACACTAATACAACTAAACAAGATGTTTGTTTCCGGCTACAAAGTCAAAATAAACCTCTTTTACTGTAAACATGCAAATGAGTTTACTGAATTAATTATTGAAATAGTAATTCTCTTGGATACTAGAAGTATTTTAGATTAACAAAAAGTTTCAGAACCTCCGCTTTAACCAACTAGTGCAGCTTAGCCACCTAGCGGCTTTCATTAGCGACCAATTACTTTAACTAGTATGACTATCTAACCATTAAGCGACTAGTAATCCGTCTTACTCAGTTACACATTCTTTAAAATTAGCAAGAAAATATCTATTTATTCACAAACACATTTCTTGTCCTCGTGTTGAGAAAAACTGGGAGTAGTGCAGAGCCAAAGGCATTTTCTTCAGCCTGAGGCTTTTCATTTTACTCGGTGTTAAATAGCCATTACAATCATCAAAAATATATTCAAATGAAAGCAATCTTTGATTTTGTATAACTGATTTGAGGTTATAACCAGTCTAGAATCAGCGGTTTATTTAACAAGTTACAGACTGATTCATATTAGCTGTAATCTAGTGATATCAGTACCTAAACCAGCTTGGACCAGTTCTGACCACATAAGCTGGTTTGGTAACACTTTATTTCAATTTGTCTTTGTTACTCGTTACATGTACTTACTATTACAGGAACAATTAATTATGCATAGTTATATGCAAGCAACCCTAATCCTAACCATAATAAGTTATATACGTAAGTACATGTACTTATATAAATAAATATATCACTCTGTACATAAATGTATAGTTAGACTGTAACAAGGACACTTTAAAATAAAGTTTAACCATGGGTTTAAATTCCAAAAGTATTGTTAAGACAATGTAAACCATGCAAAATACGTTCAAAAGTGTGACTGGCATGATATTACAGATGTGCACAGCAATGAAGCAAATGAGAAGAGAGTCAGTAAGAGACAGAATTGTGCAGTGCAAGATGTTTTTCCAGTCCGCTTCCTCTTATCCACTCAATTTAATTACATTAATTTGAATACTAACAGGCTCATCGGATGAATATGAATGGACATGAATTTAACAAGATGGGCTGGATATTTTCTTTTCCAATTCTGAAGCCACTTCAGTTCTACACAGCAGGTATGAGTTCTCAGGCCTGCGAGCTTTAAAGGTGTACTTACAACATCTGTGCTTTTCAAAAATATGCAGCATGCATTTTAAACCAAGTGTGCATCTGCCAAACTGACCTCTCTCTGCCTGAGCCGTGGACAGTTACTACAGCAACACATAGCGCACATCATAATCTTCCAGTGGGTGTTACGTTTGCTTGGTCGTGAAGAGATGTAGTCTGTACTCACTCACCCACAAGATCCCACTCTCCGTTGGGCATGTAGCCAGAGATATCAGCCTCATTCATCTGGAGATCCAGCAGCCATCCGTCAAATGTCCACGAGCCGAATTTAAGCTCGCACTTCTGGATGTCAAACGGAAACCAGCGTACATCCACGTTACAGGTGCTCATGAAGATACCTGGGATGAGGAGAACAAATAGGAGAAAAATATCTACGATTTTCATTCTGATTTCAGCTGCTTGATGAATGCACTGCCTCGAAATGCCACGGTGCTTCTTCATCAGCTCCGTATTGCAGCAGCCAACACCAAATTGAATCCAATTGACCTTTTCACTGGAGTAAAACCAGACAGTTAAAAGATACACATTCAGAAATGCCAGAGCCCTAGGAAACACCGTTACATAAAGACCTTTATGCACTGTACGGATAACCATGCTGACACTCATTATTATTACACACAGACAGCAGCTAGATGGGTCATATTAGTAACCAAATAGGCTCACTCAAGTTTAAATACCGCAAATTAGGCAGATAAAGTCCTTTATTGTTTCAAACAGCCTGCAAATAAACCATTTTGAACACTGAAAAGAAAAATTAGGACAGATGGATGGGACTAGTAATTGCAGTGATTTGTCAGATACTTGCATATTTATTGAAGAATTTGACACTCGAATTGAAACAAAGGTAGGAAAAGGGAAGCTGATGTTACCTCTGAACACTGATTAAACAATCTAGAAAATTTACCCAAAAGGCACACCACGAACCCTTTGCAGTCGGTTCTGAATAAGTGATCCTCACACAGCAAACATATTTAAATGCACAATGACTAAATCGCCACAGGTGTACAAGTGAGCAGTGAGCAGTGCTTCAATGGAATTATTGAAGAATAACTGAAAAAATTGCAAGCAGTAGCACAACGCTTTTCTGTTTCAAAAGTGTTCTGAGTGGCTGTCAGAGAGCTGCTATCAGTTGTTTCGCTGGTTGCTCCGTTAACGGTCACGAAAAAAGCGCATCCTGGTTTCAATCGCTAAAACTAAAAGCGCATGTATCATTCATGCAGTAATCATCGTTCATAATGAAGGTGAAGTTACAGTGGGCTTAGGTGTTTGTTCAAATAAGCAAAGTAAGAGTGATGTTTTCTGTAGCAGACACCACTAGTAATAAGACGGCATAAGTAACTCAAATGAGAAGTTTCAAAGGAGAAAAAACAACAGAACATGCTGTTCATTCCCTTGACTACGCTAAATGCATTTTAGCCTTTTAAAAAGAGTTTCCAGGGGCGAGGAAAAAAATGGATAAAACGGCTAAAAGATTTCTTACAAAAAGAAACATTGATTTTCAGAGAAAAAGTTATATTTTTCAGGTCATACGTAATGTTCCGCTGTACTGACTCCATCCACAAATCTCTTCAAACCGATCTACACTGCTTCAGAAGAATCCTAAATAATTCACCTCTGTGCCAGGCCTCTGATATGAGACAGAAGATTCTCTTTAATCTATGGTCCAGATGAAGACCAGAAAGTCTTCTGAAAATGGTCCCAGGATCTCAATTCCCAGTTTTATGGGGGAAAAGAAAAAAAAAAACACTTTGAAAATACTTGGCATGATCATACACACACACACACACACACACACATATACATAATTTTTTGTTCCATATTCCATTTCTGTCATGACGACTCTCGGAGGGATTGGCGTGGCAATGCACATGTCATTGTTAATGTGTTTGTTCAAGGCAAACTAGATCTGCCATGCTGCTGCGGCAAAAGTATCGTTCATGCCAATACATTCACAACATGCTGTTGTGAGCATATAAGAAACACAGCTGCTCCATTGCGCTTAAAACACTGCTCATTTTTGATCAAACAAATAAGAGTAATGCCTATGAAGAGTAATCCAGGTGCATCAAGGAAAACATTACTTTATTAAAATATTAAAACGCTAATGCAATCTCCTTACTGTTTTTTACTGACACATTCATAATCATCACTTCTGCCGGTGTGCTGTGGCAAGCTTTGCATGTGCACTTATTAACTTATAGGCAACTAAAGGCTCATATAATGATTTGAATGGTTTATTAATAATCGACCAGAAAAACCCTCTAGATATAACCCAAATGACATACATGAATCACTCTAGATCTATACAGGTGGAGCTGGGGAAGGCGGAGGGTTTCTGAAGTTCGCAACAACCGCTACATAAAGCACTAGCCAAGTATTTTTTAAGTGTTTTAAATCTCGTTGACAGCTGATATAAAAAGAACCAGTCAGCTGCACTATTTTGTCATTAAGATTGAATTGTAATTGTGATTTTAAAAGTACAAGACACGTCAGTATTTGACATCAACTTCCTATTTGAATGACCTATTTGCTTCTTCAATAGGTTTAACAAGATCTTTTTGCATGTTTAATTGTCAGACTGGTATAAAAAAGCAACTCTTCTCAACAAGCAACACCTAGTGCCTATTTATATCCCCAAGTTTAGTACTTAGTGTTTTTTCTTAAATCCCTAACCCTACGTATAGGAGCAATTTGACTTATAAAGCAGCACTAATTACATTTAAGCCTACTTATGGAACTGGGGGTCTTCCATGTGGCTACGATCCAACGCCAGTCCTAATGCATTTGCAAGAAGATTTTTTTTGTGTCGTAGGCACAAACTAAAATATGCCGCTGACAGTGAAATAAAGTGGAGCGAGTCAGTGTGTGATTCACTTATAAAAATTAGCCAGTCTTGCATTTCTAAAGGTTTTACAAAAATCATTCCACTGAGAATTAACTGACCCCTTTTTGTCTCTGACTCCACCTAGACCCCCTCGAGTGCATAAAAACCTACTCTAATATCTTGGCATTTAGAGAAATCTTATCCAAAGCAGTTTACTGTACACTCTAGAGCACAATGGTAATTTTTTCAAATCAGTCTAAATCTAAATCAATACTGGACTTAAACACAGCTCAGTCTAAGCACCTCAGACCTCTCCTGGATTTTTGCTGCCTTTCTTCTTCATGTCGACGGCGTCTACTCCGGGGAACCAGGTGACTAATCCTAAAAGCCAATCAATAAGAGCGGCTAGCGAGCTAGCAAACCCACTCCCGCTAAATGGATTCTTTAGATGAGAGGCATGGGGTAAGCAGTACGCTGAAAAATATTGAATAAGATGACGCAGAGAAGAGCAGAAACCTCTAGCTGAGGGAGGCAGGCGGTGAATGCTAAAAACCTCTTATGAGCGCTTACACACCTGCTAATCACGTTTTCATATGTCTGGACTGATACATGTAATATTCATATAGTTTTAAGGTTTTCGTTGGTCACCACCACCTGTTTTCAGCAGTATATATATATAAACACACATGATATTTAATTATACCCGTTTGCATTGTGAGGACGCTGTGAGATGAACAAAATGACAAAGACAGAGCCAAATCCTCATCAAGCCGGTCTTTGTGGAGAAATAAACGAAATGGTCCAAATACACACGTGTAACACATTCACACACACGCAGGCACTGTAGTTCGCCTTGAATCTGTCAGAAGAATGAGTCACCAGCCCTACAGGGCATCTCCTGTCAGTGCCAACAGGAATGCCACCGCAAACGCGGATGAGTCAATATTAGAATAGGGTAATACTCTGAAATTAAGTTTGCTGTCAACACAAGCCGCTCATTGCAGATTACTTCTAAATGAGTCTCTGATCTACTGCACACTTATAGCAATCATGTTCATATCATTTTAAATCAGAGTATTGAGAAGTCAGGAAAGCTTTCAAAAACAGATTTGCGTCACATTTCAGTCCAATTAAACCTTTCCCATAAATGCATAATTTAATATTATTTTATTAATAATATGTTTATTGCATTGTTTTTCTAATTGTTTATTTATATTCAAAGTATTTGCATAATCTGTATTGCATGACAATAAAACAATAAAATACATTTAATAATATATAACATAGGACACCCCACACTTTTTTATTAAATTTTATATTTTTATAACTTGTGTGTGTGTAAATATATATATATATATATATATATATATATATATATATATATATATATATATATATATATATATATATATATATATATACACACACACACACTCTGACACATATATAAAAATAAAGATTTGATAAAAACTGAGGGGTGACCTTGTCAAGAAAATGTGTATAAAAAAAAAATAAAACAGCCTTCGTTTCATTTCGTAGTACTAAATACACTGTACATTATTTATATGCTTACATTAGAGAAAATCAATGAAATTCATGAAATGTGGCATGGATTACACACCTTTCTCTGCAAGCATCTTCTTATCGCCATCCGTGTGCATAACATCACTGACTGACACAGATGCCAGGACAAATAGTTTCAGCAAATAAACAAAGCTTTATTTTTCTGTGTGTGTGTGTGTCCCTGGCATCTGCCCAGATCACTGGATTACCAAAATCTGTTCACTCCCACAAGCCACTAATGAATAAACATATTTCTGAAAATGAGATGTGAGATTTTCTCTCTATTTATGTCTGTCTTTTCCCTCACTGCTTTTCTTCTCTCCTCATCTCGCTGCCTGACTTGACTTCAAAAAGGCATTTGATTTCTGTTTGCTACTGAGGGACCGGATGACTTTAATGCGAGAAAGAGAAAAGCAGCGTTAAATTGCGATGAAATCAGCGTGAGCTGCAAATACGAGCCATTGGGGCACGATCTGCTCGTGATAGCAAATGCGAGTTTGTTTGCATCTGCAGTGGCTCTGAGGGTTATTTAAAGACTCCAGCTTTAGCGCTGCGTTGTGTATGAATCTGCATATGCATGTTAAAGATGAAAAAAGAGGCGTTTTTCTTCATAGGCATAAACTGAATCTGTGAGGATGGAAAAACCATGTCAATGCTTCAGCCTCTATTAAACGCACAATGCGTATATTTTCATCAAAGGGAGATTTCTGTTCTTGTTCGGTTTTCCAAAAATAAGTGCAATGTGCATTTGCTATGCATATTCTTAAGCACTACTGCCCTCAGAGGAAATAAAGTAGCTGCAACATAATTCATGAAGTTCCCATTTCCTTTTGCGCCATAAACGTCTCTGTTTCTGATGTACAAATCTAGAAATTGATGACCCATACGCCATCACTTACTACGACAAATGAAAGAGGCTTCTTTGATTTCCATACTCGGCATGCAGAGAGCTCTTTAATACTTAAACGGCTTTTAAAAATTACATCTCTTCATCTGTATGATAGCATTTCTACCGACAACATTCATGTATGCTTCAACTGTTGCACTTCCCATAAAACAGGTGACCTTTTCCTGCTGCCTTCCGATGTTTATTTCCGTGCAGAAATCATTTTATAGCTTAACGCTTTGCTTTGAATACCACTGGTGTTTTTGTGTTACGAACCGCGGCATACAATTGCTTTTATCATTATATGTGCCATAAACCTTAAGCATAAGCGTTCGCACTGACCTGGAGGCAGGTAGTTGCAGTAGCCACTGGAGTTTACTACAATATTCGATTTGAAGGTGGAGTCGAACTTGTCATCTGCACTGCAAACGGAGAAAAGGTGCATATATTAGACATTTTATATCGGGTATCAGGAAATATTGCAAGCCAGATTCAACACATTTTTAAAAAATACCAAGCCGCTGCTCAAGAGTCATTTTTTTTAAGACAATGGCATGAGATAATAGTCATCAGATTACGCTAAAAGTGAGAAAAGATTCCTGTGGTTCATAAGGTTGTAACAAGGTACGAATGAATAATGTCCTTTTCAAAAATTAGCTTAAGGCCATGATTAAATTTAATGTACAACTAAGTAGCAAGCTCCCAAGTGAATCGGCTCTGACTTAAAACAAAAAAAAAAACGGGAAGTCTACAGCGAAGGATGTTAATAGGCTGTTTGGACACCAGCTCTTCGACTAAACGATCTGCTTTTGCCCAAGGACCAAATTTTCAGTTCATTGATCTGTAGTTGCTCTTCTGTTTAGCCCCACGCTTTGAATTATGGCCCCAATACCGCAATCCTCAATCACACGCACACAAACTAACGTCTGCTGATTCCAGTTCCCAAGGATTCTTTACCCAAGCACATGCGGATTGACATTTTTGATGCTGCGGTTAGAAGTTCATCATTTCACAATAGGATTTTCTGCCTGCCTGCATGATCGCTGTAATTACTGGATTTCAAATTCATTGCTATCTCATTAAAGGATGTGCTATGTACTTGTTTCACTGCTTATTTTCAAAAGCGACTTGAAAACAAGAAGAAACAAGACGCAAGATGGAAATGCTGTATGTGCACAAATGAAAAGTGATACAAAACCACCAAAGTAATAATATTCAATGTAATAATATGAATGACAAAAAAAATGTCTTGTTTCAGTGATACAAATGCTTCTATACCTATTGTAGAGCAGGATGTCTGGTGTCCACACTTGGTCTGTGGTGAAGCGAAGGTTTTTGACACCTGGGTACTCTGATTGGTTCCACTGCAGGTAATGATCATACCAGTGCTGAGGGATATATAAAGAACTGTGTCAGCCGTTTAACACATGCGCATGTATTCAGTCAGCAGTGCCGGCGAGTAACTAATTACATGTAACAGAACTGCTGAATTTAATTACTAAATAAATGTGACTGTAGTTAGTTACTGACAAAAAAATGTGTAATTAAATTACAGTTACTTTTGAAAATGTTAATGATTACAAAGGGGGTTACAATCGAGGTTTCACACACATAAAATGAGACACCAATTTTTCTGGAGTTTGGGACCATCTATTTAACTAAAACCTGTATTTAACCACAATCTCAAAGTGAAAAAAAGTGTACATGGCTCTGTGAAATGCTTGATTCTGATTGGTCAGTCGTGACGTTGCAAAATCATTCCCCGAAAAGCTAATAACAGAGATTAATAACTACAGTAGATTCTATATGCTTGCTAGGAAATTTTTTTAGTTGTTTTGCATTTGGTTAGCTAATGCAATATTAAATCTCAATTAGACTCGCTCTCTGGTTTCATACAAACACAGCTGCTGCCATATTGTTTTGTACACTGTAATGGATTATAAGATAACTAAATAAAACTTGATGTGCATTATCTCTTACTTATTATAATTTTAATTCAAGTAATTATGCTACGGTAATGCTAGTGTAAGGTTAACCCCTCCGTGATTTAAATGTTTCAAAATTATTAACAGTTCAAAATATTGGAAATTTTGAAAAGTAATCAAATAGAATAAGTTACGTTGCTTTAATAAAGTAATTGAAGAGTTACCCTACTTGAATAGGGTAACTTGTAATCTGTAACCTATTTCATTTCCCAAAGTAATACCGTCGGTAAGGCCACTTATAAGGCCACTTTAAAATAGATTCATATTCTGAATCATGACCTTTCAAAAAAAAAAAAAAAGCAAAAAAACAAGGTTACAGTGTGGCACATACAATGGGATAGATTTTTTTTTGGAGGATTCCCTAAGAAATATACCATTTGAGAAATGAAAATACATTGTTTCTGTTTAAATTCATGTATTATTTGAGCTATTTCAATCACATATTTTATACTTGTTTTAAGAGTCACACTGTCATGTCAACAAAGTTTTGTGGCTTTATTATTAATAGAGTGAGTACTTTAATATTTATGGATTGGCCCCATTTATTTCCATTGTAAGTGCCTCGCTGTAACCCAGATCATTTTCTTGAAGGAAAAATAAAAAGTGAAACTTCATTTTGAGGTAATCATTATCAAATCTGTACTGAACCCAGACAAACTGATGTCATAGATATAATGATATATCATTAGGTCATTTACTCAAAGAAAAGTCTACTAACTACTAAGATGTGGCTTACCATGTTAAGCCAGATATTGGAGGTCAGTACTTGATTTTTCTCATCCTGTACGAGCAAGAAAAGTTCAAAATCAAGATAAATGTAACAGAATGACAACTGTAAATGGTACTTAGAAAAACAGAAAAAAAAAGGTTGAAACAAATTTGAGGAATAAAAAGTATGCAGATCATTTGAGAAGCATACTGTGTAATTAAAAGGTCAATAAAATGTGGATAACAAAGATGCCACTACATAAAACGTGACCATGTAAAGACAAGAGGAACCAAAAAAAAATACACCTCGGGTTATCAGATAAACCCCACAACTCCACAACACACATGAAGTGACTTACCACATCCATGATCTGTATCAAGCTCATAGACAGAAAGACAGTGAGAGGCTGAGAGTCGTTTGCAACAGGCCTTTCCATGCGGTTATAATCCTTTAGGAGGTTCTTCAACAGGGTCCGCTGGTATGGACCTTGCACCGACACTGACAGAAAGACATGAAGGTACTGTACAGCCCAGAATCAACACATTCATTCACTGAGCCAAGATAGAACGACAGACAGATATAAGATATTCACAGGCTAATAGAAATGATACACAGAAACAATACAATGGAAAAAACGGACTGAATGTTAAAAGAGGTGAGGTGTGAGGGAGGCTATAAAGTATGTCTCACATATATGCCACTTTTGCCGATCGCTAATTATTGTCATTAGCTTTTAGCTTACATTTTGCTGTCATGAATTCTTAAGAATTACATCTGTGAAGAAGCAGGGATTAAAAACGCAATTATTTCTGCCTAATATCCCCAGAAAATAGGTTTTAAAGCCCGCGTGAAGAGCGTGTTCGTATGCGCATGGCATGTGTGGAAAAGGTGACTAATTGGAAGAGAATAATTTCAATGGTTAAAAGCAAGAACGGATCAGCTCTAGAATTTATTGCTCATTCACACTAGAAAAGCAGCGTTAGCCTTCAGCCACAACAACAGGTTTAATATCATCAGACTCCCACTGGCATTCTCAACTGACTATGACCACTAGCAGCAATGAAAAGAGAACATAGAGCTTGTAGCATTTCTGACATGACAAATCCTTCAGGGTCATTCCGAGATGTTTAGCAAAAGCATCAAGCGACGTTTTTCAGGTACAAAGACATTGCCTGAAGTGCATCAGACTCGAGATAAGCCGAAAAAACCCGCTGGAATACATCATTACTAATAAATGTGGAGGGATGCCATTGTTTATGTGAGTGAAGTAAGCACTGACAGAATTAGAAAAACGTGCTCCACCCACATATACAACTGAATCTATATTTGAACTCGTCGATCAATTTTATCTGGGAATTATTTTTACATGGTTTTATTCATTAAAAAAACTAAAAATTCAACCCTGGACACAAACAGGAGAAGAAATGTATTTAATAATGTGAATTTAAATGTAAAATGTAATTCATTTTCGCTTTCAGAAATTCCCTGGACACTGTATAAAGTTGAAACATATCCCTAGTTTGATTTATTTTGTTCATCTGTGGTGTTTTTTGACAAAATAAAATTACAAGTCGCATTTCTGAAAAGTGCATGAATGCTGCGTGGTAACACTTTAGAATAAGGCGTCTTTTGTTAGTTTATTAATTAACATGAATCAACAATGCATTCATAAGGCTATTTATTCATGTTTGTTAGTGTTAGTTAATAAAAATACAGTTGTTCATTCTTAATTCACGTTAGCTCACCGCGCATTAATAATATTAACAAAGACAATTGTGATTTTAGTAATGCATTAGTAAATGCTGAAATTAAGACTGATAAATGCTGTGGAAGTATTGTTCGTTCTTAGTTCATGTTTACTAATGTAGTAACTAATGAACCTTATTGTAAATCGTTACCGGTAAAATGAACTATTAATGCTTCAATAATATTAGTCTGTCGTCTACTTCGATCAGAGGAACTTAAAAACAAATTTTAAATTTATTTAAAAATTATTATACCATTATTCCACACATTACCGGGTTCTCTGAAAGACCCGCACAAAAAAACATAAACATGCATAAAAATAGCAAAATCAACAGAAGCCTATGCTTGGCGACATTTCCATCTACACACTTCACTTTCTGCAACTGTGAAAACATGAAGACACTGAATATTCTACGGCGTGACACAATTTTAAAAAATTATAAAGAGAATTATATATTAGGAGAATGTACGTGAAACAAATCCAAATGGCCTGGTGTGAGACTGACAACCCAAATAAAAGTTCTCCTGTATGACAGACAGGCGAGGAGAGAGAATGAAAGATAAAACAGAGAGAGGCTTTCCATGGCAACATACACACATAAATACACACACACACACACACACACACACACACACCCTCTTCTACTCCACTGCAGCAACATGTCCACTACAACACGGGAGATCTGAATCTACAAATGCATTCTGTGCCTCCGTCACCTCCATGCAGTCTATGTACTCTTGGATTTAGAGGAATGAATGAGAAAGAGAGAGAGAGAGAAAGAGAGAGAGAGAAGGGAAACGGGAGGGGGAGAGAAGGTGCAATTTATGATTGCAGCTTCTAATTCTTCATGGCAAAGCAATTTTGTTTCATTCTGCCTCTCGTTCCCTCCGATTCCATCTGATTTTTTCTCTTTCTCTCTCTCGACTGCAACAGTGGTAAAAAAACACACACACACACAAAACATCTGGTGGCACAAGGTTGCCCACAGGCAAACAGGTTTGCAAGAGCGCACAGAGAACTGAAAAATAAGAATAATCTAATTAAAAACCCAAGATCCCATGCTGCTTTCTTTTAAAATGTTTGCCCTCTCTTTCCTAAACAATTGTTTCATACACACACAGATTTATTTACTTACATGCGTGTGCACATAGTGAGGAACCTACCCTGGATCAAAGCGGAGATCCCACATAGAGTGAAAGCCAAAGAGTGCCACATTCCAGGAGATATGAAGGAAAAGCAGGGCACAAAACAGGAATGTGTTCGGATATGGAAAGAGGAGAAGGAAATATCCCGGTGGAGTGAAGGAGAGGAGAGGAAAGCAAGAGCTGGCTTGATGCAAGCAGTGGACAGAATAAATGTGATGAGAAGAGGTGGAGAGAGAATAGAGATGAGAGGGAGAGAGAGAGAGAGAGAGAGAGAGAGAGAGAGAGAGAGAGAGAGAGAGAGAGAGAGAGAGAGAGAGAGAGAGAGAGAGAGAGAGAGAGAGAGAGAGAGAGAGAGAGAGAGAGAGAGAGAGAGAGAGAGAGAGAGTGAGTGAGAGAGTGAGTGAGAGAGTGAGTGAGAGAGAGAGAGAGAGAGAGAGAGAGAGAGAGAGAGAGAGAGAGAGAGAGACTACCCGTGATGTCGGCAAATCGCAGCAAGTGAGAGAAAAGGGGGAAAAAAAGACCTGATTGATTCGAGACTCACAAGTCAGCTTTCTCTCCACCCAAATCTCTGAGATTCCTTAAGAAGGACAGATGAATGAGAAGGAGGATTGGGAATACAAAGGGAGGGAGATCATGGGCAAAAAAGGGGAATTGGGAAACTGATCTTCCCGTCTACCTAAACTAATCACATTCGGTTAAATCCTAGCCTCTTTCTTTTCTCTCTCTTTGTCCCACTTTCCTTCTCAGTTTTTTTTTTTTATAGAATCGCACAAATTCTCTAACCGAGGCTATCATCTTCAGAAAAAGTAAAACGTGTCAAGCTGAAAAGATTTTTTTTTCTCTCCAAAAGGTATACAGAAGCGTCGCTGAGTTTTATGATTTTAATATATTATAAGCGTGAGGTTAGTGTGTTGTTGTTGTTGTTTTTTTAAAAAAGAAGAAGTTTGATTGAACGAGGCTGCATTGTTTTCCTCCAAAAATAACAGCAGCACAACTGTTTGAAACATTGCTAATAATGAGAAGTGAGTACTGGCTGCTAAAAATGAATCTTTGTCGTTACAGGAATAAAAAAAAATGTTATAATGCTGGCTATTAAAACAGAACGGTTTTTTGTATTTATTTTTTTATAGATAGATGAACACAAGATAGCTATTGTAAATAAATTAGGGGAAAAAATAAAAGTAGCCTAATAAAGAGAGGTCTAAACTGATCATAATAATCGTCTGTCGTTTATTTCATTTGAACACAAACGCTGAAGAGTTGACCAGAAGCTCTCCCTCTGTCTGATTTATTATATTGAATAACTTACGCGGAATAAACGCACGCGGAAATGTCTATCACGGCAAATAATTTCGCCGATAATGTAACAATAACAACATAGGTATTTAAACGTTTAATAACTATCGCCCTCGTGAGTCCTAAAATAACTTACCTCAAAGATCGTTAGGACGGCGCGTGCACTTCCGGCCTGCGTCGCGCTACGCAACGTGGTCTGTGGGATATTTTCTAACCTTTGTGAATTATTATTAATGATGTTTTATTTTATTTTTTTACAATTATACAAATGTTTTGCATTAATTCACAGTTTATAATGAGCATTATAATCAGCTATGGCATTTAAATACAGTAGCAAATATATCTTTTAAGTAACATGGGCAAGCAATATATTGTGAAAAAGAATGTTAGTTCAACAGGAAACTGTCAGCTAACGTCCCTGGCCTATGTCTGCGTCCAGAGGAGTGATAAGCAAGCTGCATGCTTGAGAGTTGAGAGGGCCGGGGGTCGTGTATGTCTTTCTTCAGGTTCTACGGGTCACAGATGGAATGAGGAGGTCAGCTTTCCTGAAAAGAGGATACAACACCGAATGAGGCAATGGAGTCAGATAACTGAAGAGAGACGACGATAAATATTGAGAACCGCTGGAGTGTGAGCGCACTTTTCTGTGTGAATGAACTCAGCAGCTGATGTTTGCATTATATGCATCCGTCGAATAAATAATTTGAAAAAAAAACAGGTCACATTTAGCAAAAATTTGAACATCACAACATTGCAAAAGTAATAACAACAACAACAACAGCCATCATTTATTCTGTGTTGGGAAACTGCCATGTGAAATTGTTCGCTCGGATAGCACTTTTAGGCTAGCTGGGGCAAAATTTGGAGGAATGTTGTTGTTCTAGCTTGCATGTGGATTCACAGCGATTTACACGTTTTAGTATCTGTGACTCCCGAAAGCTAGATGCAGTGTGGGCTTATTGCTTTTGTGAAATTGACCAAGTGTGCAAAAAAAATAAATAAATAAATTCGAAGGCGTACCGGAAAAGTCAAGCTCATGTTCAGGCGCGCTTGTGTGGGTTAATGGGATAAGGGAGATTATGGTGGAGGGGGTTTAATTGAGGAAGTGCTGGGATATGCAAGTGGCACACAGTAATGTGCTTAGTTAAACTCCTCCTCTCATTCGTCCTGACGAAGTGCTGAGACAGGGGCTGGGGAATGGGAAACCAGAGAGCGAGTGAGAGCCCTATAATAGATTACCCTATTACTACAGATGCCCTTCGGTAGCCTCTTCACACGGGGAGGGAGCCGAGGTGAGCGGAACCACAGTCAGGCATCTGGAGAGGCTTTCACACCCCACTGATCTCTGAGAGAAAGCCTAACAGCGGTATAACATATAGATATGTCATGGAAAACAAGCGTTTAATACATCAACTAAAGACAGCGGCATTGAAAATTATGATGGCGAGATGCCTGATTGTGTTTAGCGGGAGAGTTTCTTACCCGTCCGGGTTTTGTTTTTCTTTAAAAGAGGGCGCTTAAATGCTCTTAAACGTATGCGGAAACCTAAAGCCTGTCAGGAAAGGACTGGACTGTGAAAACCGGCCTTTTCATAACAGCATGGAGCCAAACCTGAATGGGAGTCTAGGGATTGTTGAGGTCGAGTTTACCCTTGAGAGCATCTCATTGTAAGGCAATGGCAACACTAAATAATGGCAACAATAAATATGAGGCCATTGTTCATGATTTACTCACCCTTCACTTGTTACAAACCTGTAGGAATTTATTTCTTCTGTTAACACAGGAGAAGACAAATCGAGGAACGTTAATGGTAGCCATGGATTCCGTGCTGATATGGAAAAAATATGGAAGTTACTGTAAGATGTTCGGTTATCCAATATATCAACAGGAGGGGGAAGCTCATACATATTTTAAACTTTTAGATGCCACGGACCACTACATATGTCCATCCTCATGTAAGGGACCCCCATCTTCAAATTTTAAGCAATCTACATAGTTTAATGTATAAATATCCAATATATTCTAGACAATTATCATTCATATTTTTAAAATATTATTTGGTCTCTATTAACCTACATTTTAACTCATAATAAGTAGCCTACTTTTAGAATATAATTATGTATTATTTCAATCAAATGTATATCTAGGATTTATTTTAATAAACGTAACTTTGTTTGCATTTAAATTAATAAATATATTAGTTAGTCCTGTGCAATATATTTGATTAGCAGAGCTTTTTTTTAATGATGAATAACAAGGCACTCAAAATGCATAGTTAAAACAGAAAAGGATATTTGCATAAACAAAAAGCCAAAGCAGGGTTACAGATTTTCTGACACTAGGTGGTCATTTCAGGAACTGCATTTGTACAGAACGGCTGAAGCTGGCCTCTTGTTGGAGTGCGGAGTGTGTGGTATTTAAACATATTCTTCATAATGGGAAAAATATCTATAGCATGACTGCATTGTTCCAAAACATGGTCCACAGGAGAACGCCATGATGTGAAGATAAATGAGCAGACTATATAATCTCTATATCTATGTATCTATCTAAGAGTTAAGTTTGGACTCTTGAAAGTAATCATGAGATGCTCCCGTGAGGCTGCAGTTTCATTCCCACAAGGCATCATTAGGCAGTCACAATTTGCAGTTGATTTGGTTAAGGAGGGACACAGACAATTTAGCCTACTGGTCTCATTCCTGGAGGGTAGAGAATACAATTGAATTGATTTCATCATATTATCACTCGGGGGCCACTGAAGATAGCAGTTCGACAGAGAAAAGCAATCAACTAATGATCTTGGAAACTAAATGACAGGACACCACTGCTTCCTGACAAAGGTTGCTATCTGTCAGTGTGCTGCGCTGTGAGATCTTAAACGCCGTGTAGGTGAGTTTGAATATACTCGCACAGACACATTACTACACTTCATGGCAGATTACTGACAGTTCATCTCACATACAGTAAGCTGACCACTTTTTTTTCGATGCATCTTTTCATATATCACTTTATCTTACGGTTTATCTCTCAGGTAACGATTATTAAAATGTCATTCACTGATGCTATTTGAACATTGTAATTCAACACACGGTGGGTTACCATGTTTAATAAACCCCACTGGGTCTTTGGTTCCTTGTCCTTGATAATGAATGTCATCTGTATGAGTATATTATGAATACTGGAAAGAAATGCCTTTTGAAAAGCTTTTCAGAAATCTTAATGCATTTTCACTGCACTGAGTTTTATTAAATCTATCCAGAGACTCAGTCTGAGGACTCTTAATACACATTTTTAGTGGATATTTTCATTTAGATTTGTATGGTTTTCTTTGAGCAATATTTCAATTCCTAATGGAATGTATACTTCTATTCAGCAAGGACACAATCAAAAATGACACTAGAAAGACTTCACTGTTTAAATTATATTAGCATTAATTGTAGTGGGTTTCTTGAGCACCATACTAGATTAAATTTTTTTTTTTTCTTCTTTTGAAATTTGGTATGGGTTGAATAGTTGAAATGGTCAGTTTTCTGATATGCAAGCACCCGTGTGGATGAAACGTGATATTTTGAACAAAAACATTACAACGTTAATGTAGCCCAAACATTTTATTGAGACTGAGACAGAGAGAAAAAGAGACACTAGGTTGGAGGGTGTTCCTGTCAGTTCTTCAGCCCTCTGCGGGTGATTGGATCTACTTCATCTCTTGCTTGTGATAATCAGGCAGCTGTCACTGAGGCTGGTCCGTCTCCTCCCTCTCTCTCTTTCCCTCTCTATCCAATGAAGCATCCAGAAAACATCTTAATGCTGCTTCCTTCTGAAGGAACACCCTGGAGAAATCAAAATAAAAATAGAGGTTGTTATCTCAAACAACAGCTAAGCTCATTAACAACAAATGCATGAATGTCACCCCACAGTGACTTCAAACATTTGGAAAAAAGCACACATTCTGTTTTTGCCTTTTTTTCTTTTTAAAAAAGTGAGCTTTCATTTGTGCATCAAAAAAAACAAAGACACTGGTTGAGCCAATGTTCAAATACGCAGGTCTAATAAATCTATTAAAAAGGATAATTAACAAACCAATATCTTATTTATAGTTGTCTATACATAAATGAAGTCACTTTAACATAAAAAAAAACTACATCCTTCACCTTTAAACAGACCAATGCATTTATTTGCTTATTGCAAATGAATATTTGCTCCTGCTAGCAAAAACCACGTTTAGTGGTCCAAAGCCGCACAATGACGTCAATCATCCATATGAAATATAGCTGAACATCTGTTAACATCTGAATCAGAAAGACTATAATATGCTGTAGACCTGTCACAACAATGAATATATTATGAATGTTCAGAAAACCTCTGAATTGCTGCAAGAGTCACAGATTATGAACGAATCGGTTTATCAGCTTTGTATCAAGTGATGGCTAAATTCCCAATGATGACTGCGAATGCTGTCATACTCGATGAGGAATTACTTGAATCTATCATAAACTGAAGTCAGAGCAAAATAATGTTTGCACCAGTCAGCAGCTACAGACAAACTACTATCTGCAGAGTTCATTTCAGTGATATTCAGAATACAGTGCTAGTGTTTATCTACGTGGCAGCATCACAGAGCTTCCAGCATCAGAAGTACAACTCAGTGTAAGCAAAAACACAAATTTCCATTCAAATGACTGCACTAAATTACAATATCCATCCACTGCAAAATTATGACTTGAATCAGCTAATGAATATCAATGAGTGCTCAAAAATCTCCTTTTCAAACGGTCGGCTAGGTTTATGCATCATTACTTGCATCCACAGGCGGCATACAATTACCATTCTTCTTCAACATCTTCATTCAACATTTTTCCTTTATTATTATTATTTACATTATTATATCACTATTGTAACTATACTATTGTACTGCAAAAAAAGCATTTAATTCCAAATCTATTTACAGAACAGTACAATTAAAATATATATGGAAGCTCTAGTATCAAAACCATTGAAGATATTTGATAGAAATACATGCATTTTAAAAAGCATTTCAAACTATTATTTGTGTTTTTTATGTCAGATTTTTGGCACATCCCTGATTCTTTATATATACATACACACACACACACACACACACATATATATAACTTCAATAACTCTATGGCTACCAAACTGCTTACAGTTTTATTTCTCCATTTCACTGTTGCACCTACACACACCTGAGACTGAGCAAAAACACAAACAAACCTTCTGTGAGTCGAGCTTTGCCTCCGGTGGGCTGACACAGGACGGTTGAGCAACCGACACAAAGCACGACTGTCTGTGCGTGGCTGAACACCGTTGTGATCTTATAACATCCTGAAAACAAGAGAAGCACGATTAAGGCCATTTTGACGAGACCCATCCAATTATCCAGAGACGCGTGAAGGACGCTCACCTGGACACTTGACATCCATGAAATAAGAATTGGGACTCTGTACGAGACGCTTCTTCTTGTGCCTCCTCCTCTCCTCCTCGGGGGTCGGGTGCAGCAAGTCTTTTGCGAGCTATTTACATAAACAACATGATTCTACATGAGAAAACTGCCATTAAACACTTTTTTGATCAGCACCTTCACACAAACATCCATCTTATTAGGAGAGCTGCCTATCCAGACAGCATTACTGTAGCATGTCTTAAATATTGTCTAGGTAGGTAGATAATAATGTTTTGATGGAGCCACGCAGAAAGCTTTGCCATTTTCAGTTAATTCTGGCATCGCCAGAAAGCCTCACGACATCCATTTTCAGTCTTAAAGCGATTGCTTGTCTCAAGCGGAGGCGTGAACACAGTTTAACCGCTTTAGAGTATAGTATCACAATATCAGATTATAAAAACGCACGGGCACTTAATCGTGCGTCACATTACTGTTAAACGTCCATGTTTTGTTCTATGCGCGCCGCCATCTTGATGCAGGGCGCGAATCCACGCCGCCGAACCATTCGAGACTCAACGCTTATTTTTACGTTCATCTTCTAGTTTACGTGACAAGGCGTACATTAAGGCCGACCGTAAGGGTACGTTCTTGAACGCGTTCCGATATCTAGGTCTCAATGTCATGTAAGTGGTGTATATGGACATGTTTTTGCTCTCTAGTACTCACTGGCATGTTGGCGAAGATTAAGCCGCTGCCAGAAAGGAAGTTCCAGGCGGAAACAGACGAATATCATCCGACGAGCGAGGCGGGGAGCGGAAGTGAGGCATCGGACGTAGATCGCAGACATGTTAGTAGAGGCAGAGGAGGCCAATAACGGTGATAAAACATCGTTGTTATGATGGCTTTATGTAAGACTGTAGTTTTTATCAGCCTGTTTATTTATTAGGCTATCTATCTAAATATCTTGATATTGTTCTGATATTGTTTGTACAAATAATCGATTAGAAAACACGTTAAACATAAACTGGTTTAACGTGTCCTGCATATATGTTGGAAAGATAGCTAAACATACGTTTTTTTTGTATGTTTTTTAAAATTAATTTTGTTATTAATTCCTGCTAGGAGTGTTACATAAGCAAAAATATATCAAAAACTACCACGAACTAGGATTTAACTTTTTTACTTGGTTTTATTTTAGTTTTTTTGGACAATAATAATAGGCTATAAAAATATTCTGGTGCATGATTATTGCGCTCATTCAGATATCGTTTAAGCCTCAAAGCACCGTGATATTACTATTTAATACCATGGTTTTTTTTGTATACGTTGTTTTCTGGCTTTTCATTTTAGATTCTACAGTCGTTTTTATAACAGATGCATAAATTCATAGGTTTTTCTGTTACATAAGTGTGTGAATTGTAATGAATTGTGCAGAATATGCAGCTGGTGATGGGAAGGTTCTTCTTAGGTGGAGGGCCTTCTCGAGTACGCTAACGTTCACAGAGTGAGCAGAACCCAGGAGGTGGAATCAAGACTGCTCACTTCCAGCTAATCGTGAGAGACAAGTGTCTGCAGATGTGCCCATCCAGAGACTTCAGGCATCCGGGAAGCATCATGGTTCACTGCGAGTGCTGTAGCAGCTCCTGATCAGCATTCCACTACAGACAGTTGATCTATAGGGGATCAGGGCCAATTTGCCTACAATAGAATAATGAGTTGTCTGATAGGATCCTGCTGGCTACAAGCCCAGGGTTTACAAATGTAAAAGAATGTTCAGTATGATGCATTGGGCGCTTAAAAATAATTGCCCATTATTCTGGTCTGATTATCTCTAATACATATCATCGAGTTTATTCAAAACAACCAGAGTTAAATAGACCAGGTGTGTTTAATCAAATAAGTGCATTGTGGTCAGGTTATTTACTGAAAATGACTCCTTTAATCTTCAAACGATCTCTAGTACATGTCTAGACTCAAATGGCTGAAATGGTAGAGTGCCTCGCAGTACGTGAGACAGTTTGATCAATGCCTGTCTATCAGCAGAGCTAAAATCCCTACGCAGACAGTGGAAGTCTGCTTATCTTATAAATAAATAAATTATCAGACATTTGATAAAACGTACAAATGTGTTAACATAGAATCCCTTTATGTACTGCTTCCCGTCAAATACCTGTTGTGTTTTGTTAGGAGATCATCAGCAGTTCTTCTTTGGCTTTATATGTAATATTTCCGTTTACACAATTTAGCAAAATCAATACAATACTGAGTCTAATATATATAATATACCGCAACGTTAACTTCTTATTATTGAATTGTTGTATATAAATATTACATTCGCAACTGGCCAGTGTTCAAATATCACGTCCTGTAACCCTAGAAGAGCGATTACTTATAGGCTGTCAAAAGAAAATCACATTAAAGAGGAAAAAAACAAAATCACTCACCAACTTTCAAAGCTGCTACAACTTATGTATGCGAGCTCATTGATAGAAATGACTAAAAATTATTTTCAAATGTCGTGAAAAAAAAGTGAAACCCAAATTTCTAGAAAAAAAATAATGCTTAGGTAAAGTAGCCTGCATATACTCAAAAAGTGTTTAGAAGTAGCCTATAGCATATATTGCCCAATTCTTCAAAACTAAAATACGAACATAAGATGAAGATGAGACCCGACGCTAGACCCATAGATTTGACAAATGACCAAATGTCTATCAACCTTTTTCAAACTAAACGTGCATACCCTTGTCTACACCACGGTCTTAAAATACTGACAACATGTTTTGTATCACATTAAAATAAAGAGATTTCAAGCAGCCTATTCTACTTATGTTTGCATGTCGAAATTAATCGCAGTTTTAAAATGCATCGCAAGAGTTTCTAATTGAAGATTGCGTGATAACAAACGGAGATCACTTCCTTGAAGTGTCCATAGCACGTTCCCTTCGGTGACGGACTTATGGAAGGGCCCTTCGTGAAGAGATTCAGTCCCTCACTTTCGTTTGGAACGTCCCTATAAATGGCGTCACCTTCTCGAAGCACTCCTGAGAGTGAACGAAAAAGCTGTTTGGAATTCGGTAGTTAGGAAGCGTTTATCTAGGGGTCTAGGGGTATGATTCTCGCTTAGGGCGCGAGAGGTCCCGGGTTCAAATCCCGGACAAGCCCGCAGTTTTAGCACTAAAAGCCAAAAACCTACTATAACTATTTCATTGCGTGTCTCGTCACGTAGCGAAGCCCAAGGCGCCTGTCAGACGTCGCGAAGTGTGGTAGGTAGGCTACGTTATTGTGCAAAATAATATCACCTACAGCTCTGAAAATCCCCTTGTGTTTATTTACGCTTCAAAATAGCAGGTAGTGTTGTAGCAACCTGATTTTACTCCCTGTATTATTCCCTTTGGTAGGAAACGGCCTCCTATGAATTTAAATCCAATGCAAGAAGTGTGAATGTAATGCAAAAAGAAGACAGGACACAAAATTATATCGCAGTGTGCTGTAATATGAATGCATTCCAATAAACGTCTACATTCTTGTTCAAACATTTGGCTATAACTGCATAATCAATGTATTTGTATTTTATTTGTCGCTGACCTCACTTCATGTTTGAAATGATGCAATAATATCACGGTCATCTGAATAGTTTGTGATTGCGTAACGTGGAGTCTCCCATTCTGAACACAGACATTTTCATAAGAATCCTTTGTGTTGGTTTGGCAAGATCGGATATCAGTTATTTATCTGCTCCTCCTGGTAGGTGGAGGTGGAAATGGCTCCGTACGGATCCACGACAGTTTGAGCGCAACGCACAACGGTGACCAATAAGAAAAGGCAGAGAAGAAGGAGAAAAAAGAGGGCAAAACCCAAATCCACATCGATCTCCAGCCATGATGACGCTGGTGGCGCTGGCTGGTCCATCTGCGTCGCTCAATTAAAGACCCACCGGGCCTTTTAGTTATAGTCTGTGCCAATGTTTAATGGATCGTTCTCCCACAAGGAAATTGAGATGTTATCCACCCTACCTGCGTTATTGTTTCCTTGAAATGGAGTCAAAATCCTTTTGTGGAACTTGGACAGGGTACAATGGCAATCCCTCTGGCAAACGTGTTTTTTTGACAGGAGAGCCTCAGCGTGGCCTTGCGAATCGGATCCTAGAATACGAGAATGGTTGCTTACGGCGTATGAAGCCACATCAGCCTGATTAAAAAAGGAGCATCATTATCAAATTGAAACAGTAACATCATACATGCTTTGTAACTAAATATTAACAGCCCACGTTTGATGTCAAATTAATCAAGGCATGATTTAAGGCATGATGAATTATGAATCAACTGAAATATAAATACACTTGACCGGCTCCGTTCCCATTACTTCATCAAGACAACGTAAGACACGGAGGAAATATTCATGCTAAAGGGTAGGATACCATCATAGGGTGCAGCTTTTGGTTACATTGTCTGTTTTCTATACTGTAGCATTGCATGAAGAACATGTCATAAAATCACCTGGAGAAATCTTTTACACTGATCCTGTGGACTCATGACTAGATTTTCACCAAAAACGGTTAAGTGAACTCAAATTTAAGAAAAAAAGTCATATAGGTTTAAAATGTAGATTTATGCGTAATCTGAAAGCTGAACAAACACGCTTTCCCTTGATGTAGATTTGGATACAACGGAGATACAACTATTTGAAAATCTGGAATCGGAAAGCGTAAATATGAAGAAAAATGCCAAATTAAGTCCTTAGAAAATGCATATTATTGATCAAAAATATCTTTCTTCAAATTTTTAAGATTTCCCCAAAGATTTTGAGTAAAGCTGCTTTCCTTAAATACCTCCTGAAGCGAACCGAAGAGTTTTTGTAAGACTTTTACGGGCATCCATATATGTCACTTTATAAACCGTCATCTCCAGCTTCTGCTAATTGTTTTGTGCAAGTTCACAAGTGGATGAAAGCGGTAGAAATATGCTAGTCTTGCGAGAACCAAGATTTGTTTACAAAAAAGAAAAACCTCTCCTCTTAGAAGAGTCCTCTGACATAAATTTTAAACAAATCTTCGTTTTGCGCAATTTTCACATCAACATTTTTCTTACAAAACCACATGGATCTGCGTCAATGAAGTTCTTCAATAACACCCCAGTGCCATGTGGCATACTTTTTTGTGATAGGTGCACTTTATTGGACTTTTGGACTATTGAATAACTCATTCACTGCCATTATAAGGTTCGGACATTTTAAGTTCTTTTAAGTTTTTATTCAAGTCCCACTGGATGCAAAAATCCCCATAACAAGGCAGGATAACTAAAATGGTGCCTCAAAAGTGACTAAAGAAGTGATAGACTGAACAAGTATTTAATATTTATGTACATTATGAACTTTAACGCTTAACTTCTAAAGTTAAATTAAATGTAAATGTCTCCTAAATAGAATTTGGAGTTATATAGGCTAAACGTCCTTCATTCCCATCCTTCACAAACGTCTTCACCTCCGCACATGCATTATTTTCTCCTAAACCTCTCCTAGGCCTCTGGCTACATCTCTTTACCCATGCTAACCTCTACATGATACACCATCTCATCCCTCCCTCTGACAATCTTTCAAGCAAACATCTCTGTTCTTCAGGTTCACCTGGTCCACCTCCATCAAACAGAGCGTTTGCATATTTGTGGCCTCCTGCAGGCACCCAAGCCGTTATGAATAGTTTAACAGGAGTTGAATGACATTGTGTTGAGCCTGGCTGTGCCCTTAACCGAGAGCTGTGGTCCAGCCACCCGCCCAGTTCAAATGCGTCCGTAACTCAAGCAGGCCTCGGGCCAAAAAGGTAAAGAGTCCCACACGTCACAGCAAGAGAAAGGAGAAGGAAGGACAAAGAGGAACGTGACGGAGGACAGGAAGGAGAGAGAACGAGAGCAGAAACACAATACGCAACTGCAATTAAGTTCGCCACCAGGGGCGGCGTGAGGGGAAACTGAGTCAATGCAGGGAGGCCCTAGCTTTAATTTGATTGGCTGCCAGGACAGACAGGGGATAGAACAGTGATGTAGCAAAGACATCCCCTTCAGTTAACTGATGGCTTCTACACTCGCGTTCAGGAGAATGAACGGGACAGCAGGAAGCAATAGTTGAATAAAGTAGAGAGATGGGTGATTTCCAATACCCATATAAATAATGAACTATCCTAAAGAGATTTCATTAGGGTAACTAAATGAAGCTTAGCCTGTGCACAATTATTCTGATGCCCCATGGGGGTTGATCTCATTTCAGGGGCACTAGTTTAAATTATTTAATGTTGTTAATATTAAATTTAATAGAAAATATATATATATATATATATATATATATATATACATACTATATATATACACACATATACATAGTCCTGTGTCACACAATCCTTCAGAAATCATTGTAAATTAGTTGATTTGCTGCTCAATAAACACATTATTATTATTATTATTATTAACAATGTTTCTGCTGCTTAATTATATATAAAGTGTAATTATTTTCTAATACACACACACACACACACACACACACACACACACACACACACACACATACATATAGACCACTTATATGAAGGCTTTATCACAAACATAATGCGTGTTATATAACATATGTCATATCGGTTTTGGATTAATTTGTCATCATGCACTCACCTGCTTGCCGTGTCCCATCCCATTCTCTTCAGTGAGCCGTACAGACCTTATCTGGATAGATTACAAACTAGCACATGATTAAAATGACCCATAGGCCAGGGTATCACGGAGATATGGAGGGAGAGAGAGCTGGATCTCTGCTGCCAGACATGGACAACTGCAAGCGTACGGCCGCTGTGACCTTAATGTGTGGAGGTAGAAAAGCGACACGGCCACATTACCATAGAGGACCAATTACAGTCAGTGTGTGATCATGCTAATTGCTGATCTGAGATCAGATTTCAGCCCATAACCCTACATTTAGGCTAAGAGTCATAGCATGGTCGGTAACTGATCTCAGATATTAAAGTGGAAGTTAACCGCAATGTGGTCCAAGGTTCATTACACAGGGGAGAGTCAGGTAGCCACAACAGTGGAGAGTTTCAGAGGAGGTACCACACACACACACGTGACAAATCCAGTTTGAGGAGATCTTTGTGTTTTCTCGGCTTGTTTTTGCAGGAGACTTTTGAGTCTTGGTTGTATAAACTGAATTCAAGAAGAACCTGGAGCAGGTTGCCTGAAATGTACGTTTTCCCAACTTTTGATTTTTTACAGTAAAGAAGCAAAATTGTGGCATTTTTGTATATTTATGGCATCAAACAAAATGTTAACACTTGGGTCACAAGGTCAAATCAGAACATGGAGCTTAATGGTAAATAATATTGACAATTGTAAGTGAAAGTATATAGGCACTTTGCAACTACTCTTTTGGTTTCTAAATGTATTTAATAACAATTAAAGGTAAAACCTTGAAATACAAATTAAAGCAAAGATTAAATACAATTAAAAGCCAAGATTCTAAACAGACAAACACATGTAACCAATATTTAAATACCAATATATAATTCTTTTTGTAAGAATTGTGTGCCCAGTTACAAGGACTAAAAGATTAATATTTTCATCTACTTTTTTTCTTAATAAAAGAAACGAATACTTCTATCCAGCAATGTAACTTTAAGTCGTTCAAGAGTGCCATTAAATACATTTACATGATTACAAAATAAATCCTATTGCTTAGAACTTTCTGATCAAATAACCCCGAAAAAACTCTTTCCGCAAAAATTAAAGCAACTGAAGTAACTGCTAAAAATCCAGCATTGTCATCACAGAAATAAATTAATTTTTAAAAATATAATAAAATATATTTTTTTTTAATTTGTGAAAATATTTCAGAATTTTAAAATAATATATATAAAAAAGTAAATAAAAAAACAGCAGACAAAGAACTCAGTCGTCCGCAAGAATCTTTATCTTTCATCATTGATTAATGATGATACAAAATACAACATAAAACACTGGCAGCTGGGACGCTGATCAAATCTTTAATGTTTGTGCGGTGGACCTGCAGTCGACAGGACGAGGTGAAGGGGGAGGATTGGTCCTGGCACTGGGCCGCGAGGAGAGATGAAGTTGAAGGGATGTAAACAGAGAAGGAGTGACAGAGGATGATGGTTCAGCTTAAAATCTAAAGGCGATGAGGTCAGGAACACGAGGACAACAAGCACACATGGAAATGACACAGATATACGATCACAAATAAGGCACTTGTGACAACATTTGGAAACTTAAAATAACTTTGTAAAGCCAATCTAGATGTCCTGTTCCACTTGTAAAAATGCATTACACGCTGAGCACCTGTACTGACGTCGACGTTCATGTATTAACAAAAGAAATACTGGACCACGATCTGTAAACCTGTTGCTTAAATTATAACAAGAGATCACGCGGAACTGAATATGACACTTAAAAGGTTCACCCAAAAAAAAAAAAAAAAAAAATCATCATTTATTCATCCTCATGATTCTGCGAACATAAAAGATTTCAACTATTTTGAAGTGAAGCCAATGGCGTCCGGTGTCGTTTAATTACTTTTGTCAAAAAAAGAAAAGAAAAAAAAAAGACAGTGTTTATTTTAGGGTGAACTGCGCCTTTAAGGTTTAACGTGATCTCTTGTAAAGCAGCAGACACTGGGCAAACATTACATACTGGAGGATATATTGGAACATAACTTTTTTTTTTGAAAACTATGGAATCCATTTCCCATAAATACCACCAATGCAAGCCAGAGTCTCAATTATGTCAAACAGTTCGCTAACAAGACAATCATTATAATGCATTTTACATTAGACGGAGAGTTACAAAGTGCATCCAGCACTCAATACTGACTGTTATTGTAATTATTCATCGTGTAAATGGTAGGGAAAAACACTAACTACAGGTTCTCCTGCCAAGTACTTTGTTTTTGCTTTTTACAAAGTCGTTTTCCACATACTGCATAAATTATCAGCTTATCGGGTTTGCTGAAAAAAAAAAAAAAAAAAAAAAAAAAAAATGGACCTTAAATAAAAATAATGTTAAATGAAAAAAAAAAAAAAAAAAAAAAAAAAAAAAAAGCATTTTAAAATAACCGTAACTAATATATTTAAGAATGCATTTTTAACAGAAATGTGTTACAGGTCACACTCCGACCAACACGAATATTAGATATGAGATTCTTACACGCACACGCACACACACACGCACGCACACGCACACGCACACACGCACGCACACGCACACACACGCACGCACACACACACGCACACACACACACACACACACACACACACACACGCACACACACGCACACACACGCACACACACACACGTTGCTTCGGTACAAACTCAACAGACGAATCTTAAATGCAAAAAGCCACACATTCATTCAGCGCCTTTGGGACGGGATATCATGGCAATACAAATCTTTAAGAGTCTTTGCGTCTCTGTAAAGTGGTAGTGTTGCAAGACTGGGTCAGTAACGTTTACTAGTGCAACTGGATTGGGGAAAGATCAAGTTTTTCTAAGCAAAACAGGTGTGTGAAGGTCACTTGGTGAGACTGTTATTATACAGTGAGGAAACGGGTGACAAAATGAAAAATTCCAGTCGGTTTCTAGCAACGTCAGAACTCAAATACTGAGCGATTCTCGGAAATCTGACGGCTGACCAGACAAAACATGCCGAAACGTTTCGCTGACAAGTAAAGGGGGGGATGACAGTGTGTGTGTGTGTGTGTGTGTGTGTGATGCCCAAAAGACAAAAAGGAAATGAAATGTATGAATGGCAGTACAACTTTGTACTAATAAAGGCACTGATCGTGTAATAAACTGGAGGAAACATTTCCAGTAAAAAAATAATGGATTCACTAACATTGGGCCCCGAACAAAACAAAAGGGTTATTTAAAGATACGGTGACTATTAATAGTGTTTTAAACAGGGGAAATCGTTATATCGTTTCTCCTTTTCAAAGTATGTCCGTTTCCAAAAAATTAGTATCATATATATCTACATGTATTGTGAGTGTGTGTTTGCTCCGGGCCTTTTCAATCCATCAAGCAGCCCTGGCATTAGTTTGTTGGTCTGGTCCGTGTGCACAGGAAGGGCAGTGTTGTACCTCCTCTCTGGGTTCTGCTGGTATCACTCAGTCTTGCGGTGATGGTTGTTGTTTAGAGGAGAGTGGCCGTTCTGCACCGGCCCATTTTTCATCGGCGCTTTCCTGCCTTCCTGTTCTTCCTCATCGTCCTCGGAGTCTGTTTCTTCTCGGTCACTCCTCTCGTCCTCCACAATGTTCTGTGGCATGACAAACGAACTGTGATGAAGCTTTTAATATCCACGCCGTTCGTATTTCTTACCATTTTATGCAATTACGTCTGAATTTCTTCAAAGGGTGGGTCACACAAAAATGAAAGGCTTGTCATCGTTAACTTACACCGAACTAATGCAGCTCCAAACTAATACAACTTTCTTCCAAAGTAGTCCAGTGCGTGCAGGATTACTTACATTGCCTGGCAAGAATTTGATGGCCATACGCAGAATGAGTACGGCCCAGAAGATGTGCAGACACTGCAGCACAAACAGCAGCCCATTAAAGAAGTAATATCCAAAGAACGGAGGATAAACGGTCACCGGATACACCCAAGTACAATGCAAAATCCTGAGAGACCCAGAAAAGAGAGAAAGCGAGAGTTCAACATCTGACATTTACCAAACAATGAACAAAATAAGGCATCTGGGGTTCATTCCCGCAATACTTTATAGAATTATTAAAAAGCGTGACATTTCAGCCAAACTTTGAGACAGGCACGACTTCCTATTTATAGAGCGTCCATTCGATATTATAGAAGCGAATCATTTGATATCGCCTGACAAATACAGAAAGTGGGTCAAGGGAAATGCATGATTTATAGGTTTAATTATAAACCTTGGGATCAAAATGGAATATTGGCCAACTCACCAAAATGGAAAGATGACGAGTCTGGTGATGATGAAGACGGCAGCAAATACGATGAATATGTAGTTGCACGCTTTTCTCCAGCCGGCGTAGTTAAACATTTTGGCAGACTGTTGGGACAGACAAGAGAGATGGGACACGCGTGACTCTTGCGCAAAAGCGCCACTAGAAGGCAGTGTTTCACACCTGCATTAATAACCCTGATTACACAGAGAAGGCGTACTGAATTAATTCAACCATTTACAGCAACAAAAAATATTTGTATTGGTCTTACGATCATTCAAATCACGTAAACGGACAGGACTAGGAGCGTGCATCATCAGAATGCAGCCAAATATGTAAAAAAAAGTCCTGTGATAAAAGTATTTGTTCTGAAGAATTGAGCAAAAACACATTACAATCGCAATGTACGTTTGCGAAACGCGCGTTTACTCAACCTCCGCTGAGAAAGCTACTCACTTTAGCGTTCTATTAAACGATCTGATGTATGGCCTCACTTCGCGTGCATTTATTATGATGTTGCAAATAAGATAAAGCGATTGTTTGAAAAACATTTTCGAGCCGTGCTGAAGTCAAAGCTCCCGGGAAGCGGCGTCTACGCTAATGTTCTTCAGATGTTCCATTACCTCCAGCAGATAGTCGGAGGCGTCGTGCACCAGCATAATGAGGGTTCCTGCTCTGATGTAGTTCACACACCAGGAGAAACTAATCAGCAGGATGGTGGCGACATGGTGCACTATTTGTTCTTTAAAGTCCTGAAGGAAAGAGAACGAGAGAAAATATTATCTTACCTACAAATAACGCAATGGTTATGTACTGCCATCGTTTATAAGTTAGTAACATGTTATGGTAATAACATAAAAATGGTAATTCCTCACACTGTCAATCAAATTTTGGGGACGGGAAGATTTATGTTAAGGAAACAAGTCTTGTGCTCACCAAAGCTGCATTTATTTGATCAGATATACATCATTTAGGGGATTTCACAAGCTCTCTAGGAGAATATTATTTTGATATCGCCAAAGTTTTAGACTCAAAGTTCAGGATGAGCACAATAGACTGGGTGGATGATTAAACCATCACTTAAAATAGGTGACCTATTAAAATTCAGTTTGTGAATACCTTCAGGTCACATCCGATTTGTCGGATTTTATTATCTCAGGCAGGTGATTTTTTGCCATATTGCATAAAGCTTGATTCGATGCACAAGCCAAACGTGAACTGTGTGGGTATCGTCTCAGAGAATGAACATCGATGCATCGTCTTTCTTCAGCTCGGTTATGAAGCTGTATTTGCCCGTTCAATGAATGATATGCTGTTTAAGCTAGCCTTAGCTGGTTTTAAACCGTTTTGCAAAGCTGGTTTGAGAAGCGTCCGAATTCTGCCAACTGAGTAGATAATACCAGCAAACCAGCTTAGGCTGTTGTTTTTCAGCAGGGTTTATAATAAATCATTAAACCGCTGATAAATCTGATCCCGCTGTACTTTAAATGTTCTCTAATGCTTTGTGGAATGACGAGTGTTCTCTCTGTGCTGGAAACAGACTATAAAAAAAATCCAAATTAATGTCACTAACAAAGGGCTCTGCGAGATAAGAGAGAGATTTTCCACAGATGCGCAAGTAAAATATTAACTACCCTCATGCGCACACACTCACAAACACACACACACACACAAATGCAGCTACATCCAACACTACATCCAAGCCGGACATTGTCATATTAACACTAAAAACGTATTTCTATGAAAAGGACATTTTTGAAAGGGTTTTAGGTTTAAGGCGTTCGGCTCGCTCACTTTTCGTTTGACGTCTGACGCGACGCTGAAGAGGAGGGACATGTAAAAGCCTAGTTCAATCATGTAGTACCAGTACTGAGAAGGAAGCAGCGTCTAAAGAGAGAAAAAGATATTAATCAAATATTTTGAAAGATCATGTTTCAGTATCCCTAACAACAGAACAGTGATGTGGTTAAAAGACAGTAGTTTTATTTCTTGACAAACGTTTCTACCGATGATTCATTCTGCCGTATATGACCCGAAGCTTTAAGGCAGAGTAATGTGGCACCAGTTTGCATATTTCTCATGTGAAATTCCAACTGCGTATATATTTATGTAAGCTTAACTACACCAGAGTTCACCGAAAGATCATTTTAGATTCAGACAAGGTCGTGCAGACATATTTCACACCCACAATCGATAAAAAGGAAAGAAGTGAACGTACCAGCATCGGAAACCCTGCCCACATCTCCTCCATTTTGTAGAGCCAAGGTTTCTGTACAACGCAAACAGCGCGAAGACAATATGAGCCAAGACAAAAGTGCTCTCATATTTCACCTCAACAAAAGCACTGCAGGTCACAAGTATGACATTACACGAGTTATAGTCAGCAGGGGTTGTGGTCCACCGGTACGGGCAGTTTGAACAGCCCATGGCAGAATTCAGAGAGCAGGTTGGCTGATAGATGATATAATGGTAAGTATAAAGCACAAACTGAAAGTTTGGTTGGTTAGTTAATTGGCTGTTTGGTGTTTAACGCCATGCCAGCTGAAGGGGATCATGAGGAATTACAAGTTAAAATTAGTTTTAACTCTACAATGGATTAAACAAACATTTAGAGACACTGGATTTAATTTTTTTTTTTCTTGTGATCTTAAAGTGTTACTTCACCACAAAATGAAAGTTTTGTCAAATCACATTAATCGCTCGCGTCGCTCCAAACCCATAAAAGCTTTGCTCGTGTACAGTTTAAGATGTTCTGAATGAAAACTGAGAGGCTTGTGACGGTCTCATTGACTGCCATGTAAATAATACAGTCAAGAAAAGTATGAAAGACATCCTCGGGTTACTCCATCTGCCATCAGTGGTTCAACATTTTGAAGCAAAAGAATACTTTTTGTTTGCAATGAAAACAAATTTGCAACAACTAGTCTCCTCCGTATCACAGTAGCGCCAATTTGGAGAGTATTTTTGTTTTCTTTCCATGCAAAAAGATTTTACGGGTTTGGGATGACATGTCTTTCCCTGAAATTCGTGAAATTTGATCATTTGTCCCAATGTCTGGTTTTAAAATTTCTCTCTGAAAAATACTAATAAAACAACAAGCAGGTTTGGCCATATGAGAACAAAAATGTGTGTATTGTTGAAATAAAATGTAAGGATACAAACTGGAACTATGAATGAATTCTGAGTAAATTAAATAATACGAAAACGTGTATTATCCCTGGACAAAAATAACACTCAGGTCAACCAGCCAAGAGGAAAATCTTTCATAACCAGCTGATTAATCAGGTTAATATTATAAAACGAAGCAGGTTTTGGATCATGCTGATAAACTCATTCGCAAAACATTTACAAGTATATGCTACTGAAGAGGAAAAGGCAAGCGTTTTTAATACTTACATCAATAAGTGCAGCAAGGCCAGCAATGAAAGCAAGAAGGTAAAAGGTAAATCTCCAACTGTAAGAAAATGCATATTCATTTCAGCAACTAATATCCAGAAGCCAACACATAATCAGCAACATAATATACAAAGTAAAGCATCTCTCATACAAACAAAAATACATTACTTTTGGAGTAATACATTACATTACTTTAATCACCAGCCATTCAATTTAAGGGACTTGTTTTTACATTATGGAGTTACTACATACAGTGATAAAATGTACAAAAAGGCGGCAAAACACACTGATACAGTCCACTCACAATACAAACACTACTATCAGAAGCCCACATCACAACCAACAGCCCCTACAACTGTATTTAAAGCATCTACAACCTACTGTTGTGACTGACAGCTGGAGACGGCATGAGAAACTGATTTAAAGGATGTTCCAGGCTCAATACAAGTCAAGCACTATCGACAAGCATTTGTAGAATAATGTACATTACCACAGACAATAAAAGATGCGGTTAAGTTGTGCACTTACACGTAGCGCAACAAGAAGCTTTTATTTGTGTTAACGCATCTACGTGAACTACATCTGAACTTCAAATTTCTCAAAATTTTCACGTGTTTTAGGTGATTTCAAGCTATTCAATAGTATTACGTAAAAAGCTTTACAAGAATAATATCAAGAACTATTTTTCAAACACTGATCTGATCTGATTTTAACTGCAATTCTTCTAAATGATAAACCTATTCACTCACCCTCAAGCCAACCAAGATGCAGATAAGAGTATTTCTTTGTCACAACAGATTTAAAGAAATTTAGCATCACATTACTTCCTCACCAGTGAATCCTCTGTAGAGAATGGGTGCCGTCAGAATGAGAGTCAAAACATCCGATAAAAAAAACCCCCATCACAATCCACACCGCTCCAGTTCGTCAATTATCATCTAGTGAAAAGCTGCACGCTTACAAAAAAAAGGATCTGTCATTAAGACATTTTTAACTTCAAAATTATTCCAGCTAAAATACAAGCCTTCAATCTATTACTAAACTATTGCTTTCACCAGATCAAGCACTGTTTACAAACTCAAACAAACTAAACATTTTGATATTAGCCAACAGGATGGACTTTTTCACTGGAGAAAGCGTTATTATGGATTATGGACTGTATTTAGGCAAGAGGTGAAGGGTAAAAAGTTAAATCTTAATGATGGATTTGTTTCGTACAAACATGCAGCTCTTCTCCTCACGAGATGTTAATTGATGGACTCGAGTTTGAGGGTTACTTGTGGATTTTTTTATTTTTTTTCCCAGCTGTTTTTCACTTTCATTCTGACGGCACCCATTCACTGCAGAGGATCCACTGGAAGTGATGTGATGCTAAATTTCCTCAAAAATCTGTTCTGACAAAGAAATATACGTATCTGAGCATGTGAAGTGATAATTTCTTAAATCTAAAAATGAAGAAACAAAGTCCTCTACATCTTGGATGGCCTGATTTTCTTTTTAGGGTGAACTTTTATGGTAACAAACATCACCACAAACGCACTGAATTAATCTTAACGTTTTATTGAACCCTGTGCATTCCTATGATCACATGTGCTGGATGTGGTTCTGAAGCACAAGACAAAAAAAGTATGGAAATGTCAAGGACAACATATTAAAAAGAGCAACCCACAGTTAGTAAAACACATGGGTACATTAGCCAAATGTTGTTTATTAATACCACATACCGTTTTCTCCTGTGTGCAAAAGCCTTCCTACCACCTAATGGAAAATTGATGTGTTTTTTCTCTTTTACAGTGAATTGCGTGTATAATAATTGCATGTCATACCACTCAACACTCTTTATGATTGAGCATTGTTACTTAATAATTTTATAATGTTCATGACATTAAGCAAGCTGATAAAACACACAGCAGGTTGGATTTTATGGCCATTTATGAAGGGATAGAAATGGGGATCTAATAGTCCGTGCAATGCTCTGTACCTGGCCTCTCTGAACTTCTTCAGCTTGTTGGGCCGCTCTTCATTCCTCCGTCGCCTGAACCATCTGTGGATCTGTCTCTCTGAGTACCCGGTCTTTTTACCTAGACTCTCAACGTCGCTCTGTAGAGTAACAGAGAACACGAGGGGTCACAGAGATGATTTTAAGAGTATGAGTTAAAATACGTGCGTACGCAAGAACTTGCTGCATACATTTACATTCATATTACAAATGCTTTAATCTAAAGCGGCTTATTATACCTGTTTGGGGTTTTTATTTGCTGTTCTGAAGTATGACTCCAGCGTGGGGTTGTGTGCTGCTTGCACTCTGGCTTTCTCCTTCACGCCCAAAGCCGCAGCCAGTTGAACGGCCACTGTCCTAAATTTGAACAGCATTAAACTTTCAACACTTGAGTTGGAAAAACTGACAACACTGCATCAATGTTAACCATATTTAAAACATTATCATTTCAAAAACCTAGCTTTGAACGAGCGGAGCACTTACAAATGTAAAACCTAATTCTGATTCACTGGATAGTTTCAGACAAATTAAATTATTTTTATGTTTTAAAAAAATCCTCCTTACAGTGCTTTTTATTTAAGCCATATTACACTACTGTGCTTTATTTAACACTAACATGTGACACTGACATTTTTTAAAAAGCTCATTTTAATGTGTGCATTCTTCTGATAAAAGGTTTATTGCATAAACCTTGTGCTGCCAATACAATATTGACATTGGTGATAACCACATAAAACACTAATGAACTAATATGCTCGTGCTGACCTCTCAAAGATCTGTCGTATGAGGAGGAAGGTGAGGGCGATGGGCAGGGTCACCCAGAGGTCGGATGCCTTGGCGTAGGTGAGACCGTCACGGTCCTCCAGGTCAGCCCAACCCAGGTCTCCTGGAAACCACAGCCTCTCGTTCCAGAACCACTCGCTCAGCCTGGACAACATCCTGATTGACAGCAGAAAACATATACAACATTTGTATGATACTTTGAAGAGGACTACTAAAGAAAAACTCACAGGGCTTTTTCAAGCGTGAGTAATATATATATATATATATATATATATATATATATATATATATATATATATATATATATATATATATATATATATATATATATATATCACTTAATATTGTCCTTTTTTTTACTTTTACTGATAATTTGTGTTTTTATTGAAAAAAATATTTAAAGCATTATAGAAAACCATATATATATATATATATATATATATATATATATATATATATATATATATATATATATATATATATATATATATATAAATTTTAAACTTTATTTCTCCAGCTTTTACTCCAATAAATTTTAAAAACAAACAAAAAAATCAACAGTAATGCTTTGAAGATGAAATCAGGCAGTGGTGAAGTTGAAAAAAATAAAATAAAATAAATAAAAATATTCCCTAAAATATAACAATGTCCATTCATTAAATAAAAAAGGTTAACATGCTAAATACCACTTTTTTTAAGCTACTGATGCACAGATAAATCTCTTCTATAATATGCTTTCTATGTTTATTAACAAATTCAAATTCTTGTAACAGGTTTGTTTCACGGCTTGTTACTTTTTAAAGTCCTGCAGGAAAAATAAATGGGAATGAATGGGAAACGAATGAAGAATTTTTATATCAATACTTCCAATACTGCAAACCGGGATTGCTTAAAGGGAGGCATAATTAAGTTTGAAACGGCCTTTAACGCCCACTGATGCCTTAAAATGCCGTCTATGCAAGCAGCTTAGTATTTAAAATACAATATTTACAATACACTGTCCAATAAACCAGTCGAGCAACACATTAAGAGATTCAAAGCTGCCGTTCCTTTAGTAAACACCCATGTCATCTGCCCTCAATACTGATAGTCCAACATTACTCAGAAACTAAACATGAGCCGAAAACCACTCATACGCTATTGCCTCAGAGCAAATTTTCTTTAAAACATGAGCTCTCCTGAAAGGTGCGTGCACGCACACACACACCCAACACAAGTCCAAGAAAACACGCAGAGGACTTTTCAATGAAAGCCCCTCCTCATCGCCGTGCTGTCAGTGACACGGTTTGAGCGGATGGGCCGCCAGCTGTACTAAAGCCTGCTCGGTCTCAATGGAGTCATTCTGAGAGGTCAGCGTGACATCATGGCCGCTGTCATTGGCTGGCAGCGGCTGAAAGGCCGTACTGTCACCTGTGGTAATGAGCACTGCTTGGAGCCGGCCGGGCCAGAAAATGAGACAGATTCCGTGTGAATGAAGAGCTAAAAGCACTCTGATAATACCGACTGTCAGAAAGTTATCCGAGCAAGGCCTGAATATATCAGTAATGTCAAAGAGAGAATAAAAAGGCCTGGCACTGACAGCGATACAAAAGCGGTCCGAGTTGACTAAGTAGTGAATCATTGATGACTAAATAAAAGGTAAACGTACAGTTTGAATCGTTAATATTCTAAGATTTTTTTTTAAAAATCTCCTCCAATTACAAAAAAGCAGAACGTCTCTGGAAGGGCTTAATTAGTTGCCGAGCGTTAAATGAGACAAACGGACTTTGAACCCTGAGACTAAAGACTGTCTGGCAACGTCAGCTTTTGTTTGCAGTCACACTTCGCTTTGAAGAATTGTTTGGTTAGCGAATACACAAACTATAAAAAGCAGCTGGAATGCTCCGGTTGTGTTTTTGTTCGTGAATGGACCGGTGACTCATTCCTGGGACAAATTGGGAGAAAAAAAAAAAAAGATAAATCAGCTTTGTTGTCTATTTGGGGAAAAATTCATTGTGATGCTTAGTCGCTGACATATTTTCTTCCATATTGGGATGCTTTCATTCAGGTGTAATGCATTAGCAGGAAAAAAAACGTAGGGCAGGTGTTGATTGTTTTAGAAGTGCGTGTGACGCTCAAAAGAACGGTGAAAGGATTTAAGTGGACTGATTGAAAGTTTTCATCTGCATTTAAATTGATTTTAATTTCCAACTACATTTCTATACTATATGGTACACAACAAGCAGTCCATCAAATAAGCATAAATAAGTCTATTTAGTTGAAACTGAAGTTGCAACAGATTTTTTTCTCCAAAGTGTAATGTACATCCAGGTGTAACAAAATACCCCAGTAACAGACAAACGTAGGATTCCCTTAGTTGTGGATTTGATTTTGTGATGAGGCTTATAAATGAGAGCCTAAAGGACCAGACGAATTGTTCGTAGTAACCTTCCTAACGTGCATCTATGAAACCGACAGGGTGAATTTGCTTTTCATGCCAACAGTGTGCGTCAATGAATCATTTCAATTCTGTGTTACTCGCTGTTCGATTGTAAAATTTTTTTTATGAAACTTAATCTAAGCGAGAAAGCATCTACGTCATTTTTGAGTGAAAATGTGTGGCCTAGTATGGTATCCCCTACTCATTTACCCATCCAAGTGAACACACACTGTAGTGAACACACACTGTAGTGAACACACACTGTAGTGAACACACACTGTAGTGAACACACACACACACAGCAGTGGGCGGCCATATTGCTTTGGTGCAATTGGTTGTTGCCTTTCTCAAGTGCCTCACCTTATTTTGTGTGGTGTATGGTGTGTAAAATAATTTAAAAAATATTAGAGAATAAGAGTTTTTTTTCATGCTGCCTAGCTAGTAAAACATCTTATGACGTACGTAAGGTATACGACGCGCAACGTCGTGACGTCGTAGCGTGACGCGAGACCCGAGTGTAACACGAGACGACAATCACAAGTTAAATCGAACGTTAAATGCGACGTTCACGATAACGGTTCGCTTTAAAAACGCGTCCGTGAGCAGCCGACGTCTAGCGTCGCAAAAACACAACCAGATTCGCCGCAGACACGGAGGCTGCAGAACACGACCTACAGTCACAATGTGGCACTTAAAACCTAATCCTCTAATTTCGCACTGACTCACTGAGCTTCATCCGGAGAGCCTCCGAGCACGGAGCCCGCCCATTAAAACCACGAAAGTAAAAGCACAGTCGACGCGATTCAAGGTACGCGGACGGCGCAGGGTACAAGTTAAGACGGATATTCGTTCGTAGGCGTGTTGTAATCACATCTATGCGTACTTCACATCACGCGCTACAGTACGGAGTGTGTACTTCCATTCCGCCGTTCCCTAAAGTAGGCCGTACACATCAAACAACTGACTTCAAGAAGCCGTTATCGTGCTAAAACCACGCAGCGAGTTAGAAATCCGACGCACGCGACTAAACGACAGCACGTTTACGGAAACGACGGTACAGCGACAAAGAGCGACGCGGGAACGAGCACGGCCGCGTATAACGGTACTTACTTTCAGCGGTAGTGCGAAACACAAGGGCGTGAGCAGATGAGACGAGATGGGTTTAGCAAAGGTGCATGAAAGTGGGTGTAATCTCGCAGTTATTCAGGGCGATCCGTACAGTTGTGCGAGTTTTTCATAATCCTCAACCCAGTCCGTCTGCATAGTTTTCTTAAATCCCCGTACTAGGAAAAAAAAAACGCCAAGGGAAGTTTGGCGTTAAACAGACGTTTCAAACTCTTCCACTTTCTGGCGCTCGCTCTCCTCCGCTCCCGTCCACTGTTCGCTTCAGTCGTGTTTTGGTCAGTCCAGCGATAAGGAATACTTTTCTTCTTTTCTTTTCTTTTTTTGTCTCCCGACGCTTTTCTCCTCACGCGTCCCGGTCGAAAGTGTCCAAGGCGTACTTTTTTTGCCGGGTGTTGTTGAGAGGCGAACCGAGGCGGGCGAATGAAAGAGTGAAGAGAAGAGGACGGCCAAAAAAAAAAAAAAAAAGAAAGAAAAAAAACGAGGAGTGCTATGCTAAATCCGAAGGGCGGGGCAGATGCTATTTAAGGTGACGTTTAACTGCATGTGAGTTATGACGTGTTGGGGATGACGAAGCCTCCGAGGAAGCTCTGATGCTGACTGTGAATGTAAAATGATAGGAGGGTCCGGTCCATTCATGCTCCACTATTCATTAGCTGAGAGTTGAACTGGAAGAAGAAGCGTCACCGCGTAGAGAGTAGAATAGCTCACTCTTATTTAAAAAAAAAAACCGGTTAGCCAACAGAACGGTCTGCATTTATTAGTATTCGTATAGTATTTATTAGTAATAATAAACACGAATTAATGTGCCTTATGGTGTGACAGAAAAAAAATAAGGCTGAATATAAACATCTCTCATGCTATTTGCCACTTTAAGAATGAAGATACTTTTTTGTGTCGCATGTATTTTCTGTCGTTATGGTGTGACTTCATTTTATATATATATATATATATATATATATATATATATATATATATATATATACACACACACACACACACACACATATATATATACACACACACACACACACACACACACATATATATATACACACACACACACACACACATATATATATACACACACACACACACACACACATATATATATATATATACACACACACACACATATATATATATATACACACACACACACACACATATATATATATATATACACACACACACACATATATACATATTGTATAGTACAACTTTAAATTGGTATAATTCACAGTGCAGTGGAAGCCAAGAACAGTTTTACACCAAGTGCCTATTAAAATAATTTGTGATAAAATTCACGCAGCCACTATAAAGATGCAGAAATGTTTATGCTTTCCTTTGTTAAAGCTAATAGTATGATGTTTTTCAGCACACTCAGCAGATACAGTTAAAAATAAATACTTCCTGCTGCAAGTTGGCAGCAATTTTATATACAGCATGTATCGTACTTAATCGGAGATTGTATGCAACTAAAAATATCCAAACACACACACACACGCATACACACTCACTCATTCCTGTAATCTCACAGACACAAAAATATTGTTTAAAATTTTATTCAAATTTTTTTTTGTAATTGACAGGTTGTGAAACAACAGTTGAAGAAAATAAATAGAATAATAATAATGATTGTTCATTAATGGTAAATCTGTAAATAAAATGTCTAAAAATACATGGATTCATTGGAACGTGCCAATGATCCTCTATCTTCATAAATAATTTAAAAAATGCCCTCCATCAAGAAATTGATAAATTAATTGCAAAAAAAAAAAAGATAGAAATCACTTTTCCTAAATAATAATAATAATAATAATAATAAATAATAATATCCCAAATGTTTAAATCTTGACCTTCATTTTAAAAGCATGATATATATACAATGAAATACATTTTTAAATGTTTGTAACTTTCATGAATCTTCTCGAATCATCCACAATTTTAAAAAAGAAAGAAAGAAAAACTAACAAACCTAAAAATAAAAAAACTCTAACTACAGCCTCTCTGTGATAAACTATATTCAGTCATTTTAGGGAGGTTCGCAATATAGGACCAGCATCCTATACCTCAGGTCATGTGTTTCCTTAAGTATTAAAGATGAAGAACTATGAATAACTGGACTCCGATTAGAGACCAAGAGCAAATCCTTCAAAACTCCCGAAAAGGACATTCTTTCTCTATCTACCGTGAACCTCCCATGATTCTTTGCTCTGATCACATTGACCCAGTCCCACCCTCCCAACCGTTTCGATATGTCTACACATGGTCCCCTCAAATTTCTATATACATATTTTAGATTGCTGCAGAAAGACTTTAATAGTTCATAGTTCCTTTGAACCCAGAAGCGAAACTAGTGTACTGACATATTTGCATTGGTCCCATTTGTGTGTGTGTGTGTGTGTGTGTGTGTGTGTGCAGGGCGTAAATGTCTGGGCAGAGGGCAGAAAGGTCACGACCCACAAGCACACGGCACAACAGCGTGTGAAGCAGAAGAGCGAGTGGCGTTGCGTTGCTGATTGGTCCTATATCGTATACTGTTAAGGTAGCAAATCTGCAAATCTATTTAATCTGCACTTTGTGCAATAAGTCTGTCTTTGTTATTAAATGTATATTTTTGTTTAAATAATCTTGGTAGGTTTTTTATACTGTAGTTTTGTGAAAGTTGTTGGTCCCGTAATTTGCAGTGGAGGAAAAGTGACTTGTAATCGACTCCGATAGTCCTCTCCTTTCTTCCCTGTGAGAGGAAAGAAAACGAAAACAGCTGTTAAAAGCAGGTCACATAAACACAAAAAAACACTCCTACTTATTTCACAGTTGTTAACACTATTGTGCATTTGGGAAGGTTATCTGAGGCTACGTCCACATTGATCTGGATAAATGTG
>NC_056717.1:15605856-15760856 GCF_018831695.1 Puntigrus tetrazona | reverse complement strand
TCGGAGCCTGGAAGCGCAAAAAGCCACACCCCTCCAGGCCCGCGTCACCTGTCTGTGCAGCAGCAGCAGGATCGTTTGGACCGCAGAGAAGACCAGATGTGGAACGAGCAGATTCTCGCACCGTGCGCCATTCCGCGCTCAGCCTCGCGCGCGCGAGCTAAAACACGTGTGTATGTGTGTGAAATCGCGGGTCGCCGCATTACTTTCGCCCTCGGTGTCTGAAAAACGCACGACGCTTTAAAACGCGCGTTAAAATTCGAACAAACGAGGAAATTAATTAACGTATTAACGAGGAAATTAATTTTCGAATTTAAAACATAGGTCCGAAATTGGGAGAGTCAGTATACCAACAGCCTACGCGTTAACATCAAAACACAGATGTTAAATATTGTCAAGTATTATATATCTGAAACCAAATAACAATATACTGCCATCTCCGGTACACACGTTAGTTGAATTCAACGTAGACGTATTATTAATCTTTCGAGTCTTTTAAACATCCACATGCTAAAACAAAAGAAAGACAGCACAAGGTTTCTTGACACTGACACTGTCTTGTCCAAATTCAAGTTTAAAAATAAACGTGAAAAATTTCTCTATAGTTTGTAGGCCAAACATATCCTAAAATATAGCCAAATATCTCTCTCGATATTTTAGTTGTATTTTTTTAATAGCTTATTATAAATAAGTTTGATTTAACCCCTGTTTACCTTTTATGAAGTTAACGTAACAATGCAAGCAATTTAAGGACCTGTGGACATAATCAAATAATGTTTCTAACAATACCTTTACCCCGCTTTCGAGTTTATTTTTCCATATCCGATTGGTTATGGTGTATTTTGTTTGTCTTTAATAAAGACCGTATAGGCTAAATAATTCACCCGCTTAAAACAATAAATGCATCTTATTAGTGGCTATACTGGAGTGTGTGGAAAATAAACTAGGCTAGGTTTAGTCTAACAGGTCTAATAAAGTTAGGCCTAATCTGGGGACTACAGCCCATACAGCACGTACAGACGGTCTTCGTCGTATAACACATAACAACTCATTACTTAATACATATTTGTCGATCTAAACGTATTATTTCATAGGCCTATCCATTACCTGCCGAAGCCGAAATGCTATATAAACGCTAAATAACACCAGCCCCTTTCATTTCCACGTTTCTTTGTTCCCAAGATCGAATTCGCTGTAAGAGAAACTCAAGAACAGAAATCTCACATTTTATTGCTATCAGCGGAAGCATTTATTTTGCACCAGAGACAAATAGTCCACACGCACTGTAACACTAGACGCCCTCGCCTCTTTACGCCGTTTCTTCAGTCCTAATGCGGAAAGGCTCGAATATGTATCGCGATTACAAAAAAACATTTTGAGTTACACAGTTCAATTTGTCAACGGGAGAGAATGAAAGAGCTGTTCGTGACATAGTCACTGTTCTCCCGGTAATGTTCAATCATCGCGGATGGCTCGAATGAGACCGGTTAATCCTTGATTACAGCAGGCTATAAATTAGCTCGGCTATTTTTGTAAAAAAAAAAAAAAAAAAAAAAAAATCTATTAATTTTGCTCAAAGGTATAAGCGAAAACGTCTTTGGCGTATCCTTAATGGATTTCTTAATCTACGGAGCGTAGTTCGTTTGCCATAAACTTTTTGATTCAGTGGTAAAAGTGAATTTTTAATGCCCTCATATTTTACGCTGTCATATTTAATATAATAAGAACAGTGGACGTTTAATGCGTGTTCTGTTCCGGACGGTTAAAGTTGTGGAATGTTTTAGTGACTCAGATTTTAAGGCAGTCCGGTCGGAACACCTGCAGGGAACTCGGTTTTTCAGCAAACCCGAACAAATTGGACTCTTTATCGACCAAACTATACTATATACATACACACACATATATATATATATATATATATATATATATATATATATATATATATATATATATATATATATATATATATATATATATATATATATGGTTTTGACGTTGCCTTAAAACTTTGAGTCTACAAATATCCTCCTGTTCAATCAATGAGCCTCGGCCATGACATTGATCTCACGAGTGCCTCCCAATGGAGGCCATTTGTACCTACTCGTGGAACCAACAGAGTCACTGCCAATCAATATGTCAACAAATCAAAATAAAAAAAAAACCCATAATAATAAATAATGAATACAACAGAAAAAAACACGTTTAGTGTGAAATGAATGCAACATGCAGAAAGCGCGCGAGCGCTGCTGAAAGCCGCGCGTCAAACTGTTTGCCACTGTCCCCTTGGAATTGTGGCTAATAACCTTGGTTCTCAGACGGTTTATGGCACCACACTGCAATTGCCCAAATGCTCCAGACACAGACAGCTTTTATGGTCGTGTTGCTGAAGCAACAAGGAGGATGTCCCCGTAATTAGGCGGATATTCCTCAGCGCCTCAAAGGATGCGCCGGCCAGGCCGTGTCGCTCTGCAGCAAGCAACCATAAAGCTCAGTCTTTCTCTCCCCCTCTCTTCCACTTTCTACTTTCTTTCTCTCTCCCACTGTCTTGGTTTATTGCTCTTAGGCTGTCATATATGAACACTACGAGTACGGTCGTAAACATTCAGATGATAACTGCAAATAGTACTGTAACCAACGTGACGGTAAAACTGTCAGGTAACAATCGCTGCTTCTCGTGGTCCGAGAGAGTTCTTGAGAAAAAGAAGAAAAACTAAACAAAACATTGCTTTTTTTATAAATGCACATAACGCGCAAGTGTATACTCATGCATAATACATATGTACACAATTATAGATATATTTGAAAGGAAAACCGTGTACTACAAATATATACGTCGTACCCCTTTAATTGTTTAATTTAAGTATACGTCATAAAGAAGATTTTCTGGAATACAATCAGCCAAAATCTATTTTAACCCCAGGGTTATGTTCATAGTGGTGCAGAGTGCGAATAAAGTCACCGTGAAAACCTTTTTTTTTTAAGCCCGAAAGAGTCCGTGTGAGAGATGACCAGCTTCGAGTCCGAAAATGTTTACGCTTAGGGACGAGATTCGGCGAGATTGCATTTTCTCCGTCCAGTCAGGCCCATTGTCTGTTTTATTTCTGCGTTCACGGAGTTTGCTGCAACTGAAAACTTCGGATGGTCGCGTTTAAGTCAGTGCGAGTCTTTTACGCTCCCGAGAGACGGCCGTACACGCGAAAGTCTTATTCGCTGGACGAAAATTATATTTGGTTGGCAAATCAAATAAATAATTTGGAAACTGGGAGCAGTCACGCTGACGTTACTTTTCGCATTTGGTCACGCCGAAGTCATCGGGACGACCTGTACGACATTCCTCCACAAAACAAACTCGCACGGCGCAGGGGATGGCCTGTCAGAAGCCTTTCCTCGTTTAGACCCAAACATTTCAGCCGGTTTCACTCAATCCGCGCGCGTCCATCACGACTGTCCACGGCGGAACAGTCCGCGTGTCGCGAGCTCTCAGTTAAATACGTTCTGCTCGCCAAAAATTGCATACATTTACCTATTACGAGCACAGACGACCCGTATTTAAAACGTGAATTTTAATGTCCTATATGCTCTCTATAATTGTATACACGTGAATGGTGCCGTGTCACGAACTTGAAGTTAACCGCTGAGTGTCTGTATAACGTCTTCTATGTGATTACTGCAGCTGCTGTGTTGTATCTGTTGTTATTTCCTTTCCCTAGAGCAGTGGGTTGGTACTGTAGTATTGTAACCTGTCCCGGTTGAGTTTCTTTTCCTTCATTCTCCGGTTCTGAAACCAGATTTTCACTTGGCGATCGGTGAGGTTGAGCATCCGTGAGAGCTGTAGTCGCTTCTCTTTGTTGATGTACACGCTGAAGAAAAACTCCCTCTCGAGCTCCCGGATTTGAAATTTGGTGTAGGGACATCTCTTCTTGCGAACCCTGGGTCCACCTAACAAAAAAAAAAACATGAAGTGATCGTCATTGCTCCAAAGGGTTGGATTACTCCAAAAAAAAAAAAAAAAAAAAAAAAAAAAACGATTTCTATGCAGCCTGTATTAAAACAAGACCTTATAATTATAACGCAACACGCCATCTGTTATTTTCATTGCTAAGGTTAATAAATGCAAAGACAAATCTGAATTGTATTTATGCTACGAACAATTAACAGGTTATTAGATTTAAAATATGCATGTTTCGTAATAGCACATATTTACCTAAAAATGCGTTAATCGCCAGAGAATAACTAGGCTCGTGTTTCTCCGGCTGCTGTAAACAATCCCGTGAAATCACTGCGGCCGCTTAAAGAGCTGCATTTAAAAGTTCAAGTTAAAAAAGCGCTAGCTTTGAGTCTTTTCATGGCCAATTTCAACTCCAAGCACGTGATTCTCACAGTTTATATGTAGCCTAGGTTTTGTTGGGGAAATCTCAGGCCCTCCATAAACCTTATACGCTTATAAAACAGCATATAAAAATTTTAACGGGAGCGCGCAAGATTGCAAACTTTTCTCGCATGACAGTCTCGCCGCGCTCGTACTCACTGCTCGCGCCGCTGCTCTTTTCCTCGTTGTTTCCGGAAGAAGATTCGGGACTGCTGGTCTCCTGTCGCTCCTTTCCTTCGGGCTCCTGCTCCGGTGCGGGCGCCGGCGTTGGCTGTTTGTTAGAGTGCGTTTTATCCCGCGCCGCGTAGTCGCTGTTCGCCACGCTTTCCGAGCCCCCGTAGGCGGTGTCAAAAAACTGGTCAAACGCTTGAGGAAGCACCCCGTTTCTCCCAACGTTGCCGTAGAAATTGGACGCGGAGGTCGAGTTCGATGAGTGATAATACGCGGACGCGTTATTCTTTGGGAACATTTCACCGACTGCCGTCGCCGCTGGTAAACACTCCCTGTGCACTACGTCCTCCGACGGATAACACTGAGCCAGCGGACCCCGGTGAGGCCATTTACTGGACGCGTCAATAGCATAGTCTCGGAATGTAACCTCCCTGACATGCTGTACCTGAGGCAGGTTAGATGAGTAAGAGTAGGTAACCGGACGAGAAGACGGACTTTGGGAGAGGAAAGAGGGCAACGTGGAGAAATCAGCCCCCGGGACGTAATACGTGCAGCTGGGCAGATACATGTTGGAGCCAACGGAAACCCTCTCGTCAAAATCCATCATTGTACCCGCGCAGCTTCTAGCAGCTCGGGCTAGCGAGACCTATACGCAACGCCCACAACATAGCTCTCACGCGCGCGTGCCTCTCACCAGAGTTGTAGGGGTATCCGCGAGGCAGAAATTTTGAGACGTAAGATGACGTGGAAATCCATCTCCATCCAGTCCAACTGGGGCCGGGATCACGTGGTCTAGAAATGAAATTGACAGATCCTAGCTCGCTTGTTTTGTTTGCGTGCCGACGGCGAAAGGCAACTGACGGCGCATGCGAACTGTTTAACGAAGTTCTTTGCCGAATTGCGAATGGGTTTCTAAATTGGTTCGCGAACAGGCCTACTATACTGTGATAATTAAAACAATCTCCGTTTTACATAAATGATCTGGACTGCGTTCGACTGGCTGCGATTTTAAATGCGCTATTTTATCATCAAATAGACCTTGTGAAATAACATTGTAAAAAAAATAAAGGCGCTGTAATCTATTCGTAGAGGTTTGTAAATCAAGAACACGGTGTTTAGGGCTCGCGAGCGATCGATAGCTACTGTCTACACCATAGGCGTCAAAAAACCGGTACGTGTTGCTTTCTATAAAACACTACCCTGCATTTAAAAAGGTGGATCTTACATTGCATTGCCATTATTATTATGAGTTATTTGACACAGCATGCGTATGACGATTAATGATTATTCTTCAAAATGTAGAACCTATGTGATTACTCATAATTATAAGTAGCCTGGGTCGTTGATTCTTCGTTAACATTTTGCAAATCCTAAATTTACGCGCCAAACGCACCACATGAAGAATGTATTGACCTCGGTCTACTGAATGAATGAAACATTATGTGGATTTACCTAATAGTGGCTAATTTTATTTAACACAGTTCCGGCAACTTTTCAGAACCTTGTTGTGTCCCCCTCTATTTTAAATCTACCGCGTGGATTTCGTCAAGGCAGCTCATTAAAGTGCGCTATAGAAAACGGTTTAATTGACTTCTGAACGGCCTGAGAATAAAGGAGTTAACCCGTGGTTCTTAAACCTGGATTAGGCCAGTACAGGCCTCGCTTTTCCACAACGCGTAACCCTTAATCCTCCGAGGAACGCGCGCGGAGGTGAGTAACGCGAGCCTCATTTAGCGCCGCTTCCATAAAGTTCGCAAGCTGTGATCGTCGGACCTTCAAGATATTCTGCAGCTACGATTCATTTATGCTAATGAGCTCTCCCGTGATAATTAGCAGAATTACGGGCTACAAATGCAATATCGGTGGCCCCGAGACGCCCCGCCTCTTCGTCAACGCGAGACTAAATTCCGCGCGGTGTGTTGGAAAGTTTCCAGCGGCAATTTGCGCCCCGATTACGACGGAAACCCGCGAGGGGTAACTGGAAAGCAGAGACTTCAGTGCGATTTGTATGTTCTACATAATGCGACTCCCTTTTTTATTCTCGTTTTAACACCAGCCTGCTACTTCTCAGCCAAGATGAAGAGGTTGCGCAACACGCAGCTTTAAGGACTATTCCTCTGTAACAAAAGTGTCTAAAATAAGGTAACATAGTTTAAACAAAAGAATAGGTGGATTAAAATTAGCATATGCGAATATAACATCATCACTAGCTACATTAATAAACAGCTGGCCTGTATTATGCGAATTAAAAGACTGAATCATACGACCTGTTTTTCTATAACGTTATGATATAATCTCATTCTTTTCGCTTTTGTCTCTTTTTTCGCTCCACAGTGTGTCTGTGTCTAGTCTGCCACCCCCTCCCTCAGGTTTAGCGCACAGACTTGGCTGTGCGGTCGACTTCAAGTTCGGGGAGGGGGCCTGGCTACCGCCCACCGCGCGAGTCTGGAAGAAGGGAATGAACAACAAACGCCACGCAGGCCGCTCTGCGCCCCGGACGGAGTTTCTCAAACTTCGCTTTCGCATCAGGGGACTTTACAAAGGAACGACAGAAAGCAATATAACGTGACAAGTAGGAAAAACAAGCACTCGGGGGGAAAAAAAAGAAGAAGAACGAAACCTCCACTTCAACATAATATAGGCCTGCATAGTCTCTCTCGCACGCGCCGGAGTAAAAATATCACACGCGGCAACGTGCCGTTTTGAAATAACTGTAAACGTAAATGCATCAGAATAATAACTAGTGCGAAGTAAAACGATATTTAATTTGTTGAAAAAATATGTTTTTGCGACCTGTTTGTATGTGGAGTCGTGGACTGTCCGTTCAGCTACAGCGTGAATATTTTTTAGTTACGACTGAACTGTTATATTTATTCAACGCACAACAGACGTTGGAACAAAGATTATTAGATTATAAATGATACGAAATTAAATGCATTTGTTCGAATGCGTGCAGCTATGACGATAGTTTCACATTAATAATTGCTATTACTCTGCAGTTTTAAAGCGACTAACGGTGTAATGTTCGCAGTTAATAACAGCAATAATGATGATTAAATAAATAATGCTTGGCGGAGATACACAGGGCATTTAGCGTTGGCTAAAACCGGGAAAAAATGGACCTGTTTTTTTTGTTACAAAATTCTACATTTCTGAAATCGGTATAAACGTATTATTAACTTTGTTTGATGGACTGTTGTCTAAATTTGAAGCCGAGGCGTACTTGCAGAAATTTAAGTGACCGAGAACAAAGTATTAGTATCAGTATTTTGTGACACCTTTTAAACAAATGCAGGTTATTATCTAAGAAAATAATTTTAATAGCGCGCGACCCTTCGGGCACTGATTGAGAATGCAATGAAACCATCACTAAAATATTTACACGCGCGATGAACTATTTGTTTACATGTATTAAAGCAAAAACAACTCTCAGGCAAACTAATGATATTTCAAGAGAAAAGCGCATTGCTGGCTGGCGTTTTGCGAGTTTAAGAAAACATAACCTAAGCACGTTTTTGACTAGAACAAAATCAGTTACCCTAAATAATGTGAGTCACGTGAAGCACATTTAGGTCGTTTTATATCTATAATTTTCATATTTACGCTGATTAAACATGAACAGCGTTGTTTCAGACTTCTTTGCACTTGGCTATCTCTGCCATCTACATCCCGTTAGAACCAATGTCGTTTACTTCATAGCAATAAAATCTTTGCGCCAAGTCGTGTTTTAAAAAATAGCGCGGTGTATTTCTGTAGTGTCTGACAAAGAACGACATTGATTTCTATGCCTTGTGAGGATATCACAGTGTAACTTCACCAAACCGACAGGAGCAAAAAGCAAAAACACTGATTAAACGAAACCAGCAAAACGTGCGGAATGGAGAAATTAAGGAATAAAAATGTAAAAGTCAGTACAATAGTATTAACGCGTTTGGGCGAACAGGCCTCCGTAAGAGCTGAAAAGATGCGTTTCTACACCCAATTCTTTATTTAGGAAGTGTGCAAAAAATGTGTTATCATATGTATTTACTTATATGTCCTCCAAAAACAGGCTTAAGCAGATATACGCTTGAGATATTGTCTGTGGACTTGGCTTTCATTGTCTAGACGACCACCCCGAGGTTTAACCCCCTTTTAACGGCGCACAGAATGAAACCTGAGAGAAAAGCCGAGTCGTTTTACTAGTCATTCACAAAACACAAATCTCACGACGCGTTCTGATATAGTTTGAGACATTTTTAAAAATTTAAACGTTTATTTTTTTTGTCAATTGTCTAGGCTAAATTATGTCCAAAGGTTTACATTTATATTTTATTTAAATTTATTGAATATCTTATTTTACTTTATTTATACATTATGTTCAGTGCGGTTTTAGGTTTTTCTGACAACTGCAACAACACACCGAATCTCAAAACTACGGTTTTTATTTGGGCTAGAACGATACGAATTAAAGCAATTTAGTCAAAGCGGTGTTTACAGCTGCGATCGATGTTTCTAGTTATTTTTTACTGTTTGTAAAATGCAACAAAATGCAACGAAATGCAAAGAAAAGCAAAATAATCCCCCTTGAAAAAAAGAATGGCAGATGCGATGCTATTTCTGTTCTTTAGATGGCGCCAGAAAGCAGATATATATACTAATGAGCACCATTCGTGAATGGTCAGAACGCGTTCGCTCTCTGGGCTACGTGCGCGCACTTGAGACATTACGTCAACATAACAGACCTTACACACACACACACACACACGCGCGTGCGCGTGCGCACACACACACACACACACACACAAAAGACGACGCAGAAAACTAAAACCTCAATATGGAACGCCTTAGCACATAACCATTGCCAAGACTTTGGTTTATTGTGATTTGAATATTGTGATTTTCAAATAGTCAGATAAGTTATGATTTAATACGAATATGGGTGTTTATGGAGATACAAAAATAACCTGAAAACCTTCTACATAATAATAATAATAATAATAATAATAATAATAATAATAATAATAATAATCTATTGCAAATACTAAATATAAGACAGTCGTTAGAAGAAATTATATTAATAGACCCTAGAGGTTGTAAGACTCGCTAATTCACACAGAAAAGATTTAGCTCCAAAACAGAAGAGAAATATGATTGCCTTGACACCAGTGTGGTATAATTTCCCCGTTAAAACTTTGAAATGAACTGAGTTAAACAAATAACTGTTTAATTTGTTATATAAATATAATGAATCTGTTTTTGGTCTACAGACTAGCCGATTTTGTCCACGATAATGCGTAGTTTGAGCAGTCAGCAGAATTTAAAGTTTACCGTTGTATCTTGATATATATATATATATATATACAGTCTTCATGCAAAATTTAGTTAATCGTGAGACTTACATTTACTGTATAACGTAGCAAACCACAGCTTCTTGCCGAGGAAAGTTCAAATAAAGAAAAGCCTGTGAAAGTGACCGTGTGGCTTCCACTATATGCCAAACAAAATAAGAAATACTGTAACACCCCATCAAACACGATCTGAAATTACTCAGGACAGGACTAAAAACAAAGTAGCCCGCCACTCCAAACGCTAGACCCACTTTACTCCCCCCCAAAAAAAACGAAATAAAGGAGCAAACCGTATAGCTCTAAAATTCGCGAGTGTCCAGCAGCAACAGCAGAAAGCCGTAGAATCTTCTTAAAGATTATTCCAAAATTCTAGGCGTTCTCAAAGAACTCTATTTAAAAAAAAACTCTTTAAAATGTTTATTTATTTCATTTATTTATTTTTGGAATTAAAAAAACACATCAATATTAAATTTAATGTCTAGTATGTCATAAGACACACTAAACAAAATGAGGCGCATTTCTTTTTTAAAGATTGATATTGACCTAAGTAGGATCTATTGAAATTAACATTTATCCACAAGACCTCATGTCCCTCTCAATCAATCCAACTTAATAGTTTAGTGTAAAATCACGATGAAACTCAACGCTCATAATAATTTACATTGCTTGTTGATAATTGTCATAAACCAGATCCATTCTATCTCAACAACAAAAACAGGCAATTTTTTTATTGTTAATTTTACAGTTAAAAAACACACACGCTTGTTTAAAAAAATGTTTTTGTCTTCGGTTATACGTTTTATTATTTAAGTTTGTTTTTGTTTTCCTATTCTTATTTTATATCATTAACTTATGCACATATGCTATTGAAGACAGGCAAACGTACGAGTTATATACGTCGATACATAATAGATTATTGTGCGTGATTCGGTTTGCACAACTATACCTTTTAAGCTTTATTAAACGTAATAACTAGCATGACCGAGACCAGCCGCTTCACTTACAAGAGTGCATCGGAAGATGGCGCTATTGCTCTATCACACGGCGGAGGTACCTTTTCTCAGGCACTAGACAACAAAGCTAAACGCATCTTTTCTTGTTTCGGTCTATGGACAAGAAAAAAAAAATAAGCATGTTCACGAAGACACGTATTTTACGCTGCGTAAAGTTTTGGACACCATCCAACAGGTTCGTGCATCACGCGAAGAGCTGGTCAACTTGTTAAATTCATTTCACGTCCGAGTTCAGTCTCCCTGCGATATTAATCGTTAATATTACCGCGTGGTTTGATGTTGCAATGCAAAAGTGTAAATCGTGTTTTTCTTATGCATGGTTTTATTAGGACGGATTTGCGCAACACAATGACAAAACACACTTACGGTAATCTTTAACACACAAACACACACACACACACACACACACACAGTAAGTCTATAGTGAAGTGTATATTATTTTGGCACAGATATAAACAGATTGTACACGGCCTTAATAAACTACAGGCTCCATACCTCATATTCTCCAGCATGAGACGAAATATCATTATAATTATACCCGACACTGGAGGTGGTAAAGGAAAGGTCGTACCACACCGTAAAGAGCTACAGTCTCCCGATTTCGACGTCCAAGGTGTTTCTCTCCGCGAGATATTTTGGTGAGCAGAAAATAACCTCAACAAACAAACTTATCTCGTGGCCCTCTTTGTCCTGAGCTGGTAATATGGCCATACACCGTTTGCAGGCAAGAAATGACGCACCGCGTCACCAACAACCCTGTCCGATCCAAAGTGGTCAGAGAAAGCGGTAGTCCAAGGAAAACAAATATTCGTCAAAACGTCTATAATTTCATAGCTTTGAGCGCGTGCGGGCCATCGCTGTTTATAACGGTTCGATTGCATTAACACAGAGCAAAGCTAACTGTTGCTTTTTAATTTGTTGACCACTTTTTTCTCCTTTACCCGTCGGTTCTGGAACCAGATGGTAACCTGTCGTTCGGACAGGTTGGTCTGAGCGGATATCCGCCTGCGTTTGTCCTTGGTGATAAACTTGTTTGCGGCATACTCCCTTTCAAGCTCCTTCAGCTGCACCTTGGTGTATGGAACGCGCTTCTTCCTCCCGCGGCGAAAAGAGCTACCGTCCGCCCCTCCGTGAGACACTGCCTCTGAAGATAGAAATCGCGACACAAGTATTCAGATCAACAGATCGAGGTCGTTTTGTCATACGGGCAACGCGAACGGTGCTTTGGCAGCTATAGGAAATTAATACATCTTGCGGAGTATTTCTAATTCTGGCAGTAGCCTCACCTGGTATAGACGACTTCCACACGTTCCCCGTCTGCGGCTGCTCTTTGGTGCAGTAGACCTGCCCGTTCCAGCCACTAGCTGTGATAGCCCACGGTTGGTAGCTCTCCATTGGTAATAAGGACTCGTGCCGGGTCTCCGCAGGCCCGCTCATTGCCTGGACCACGGGAACATCCAGATAGCCGGGCACTGGCTGATAGGGGCTCGAGGCGTAGCTCGAGTAGAAGGCAAACTCTTTGGCGCGCGAGCTAGTGTAATCTTCGCCCGTGGAAGCGGACGTGTCCATGTATTTTTCACCGTAAGGTGAGGCAGAGGCGGGGGACTGGGCGCACGTCTTCACACCTCCACCGGCCCCGTGATGGTGGGACATTCGGCAAGGATAGTATCCGCCGCCACCGAAATATCCGTAGGAAATTGAAGCGCTGGCCGAACCCTGGACGGCTGCGCAGGGGCTGCACTGCTTCCCAGGCTCGCCCGTTCCAGAGGCAGCCACCTCGCTTGACGGATAAGCGGCGCTGGGAGCAAGAGAGGCAGGGTGAGCCATCAAATTCCTGCACGGGCTCGGCGAGAAGTTACCTCCCGTGAACCCTTCCATATTCTTGCCGGCGTCGTCCAAACCGCCACCGTTATCATAGAGAAACATGACCGGGTCAATCCAGCGCGGGCGGAGAAGCAGTGACGTTGTCATAGCCCGTCGGACATTGAGACGTATGGCTCTTTTTTGAGAAGCTCCGACACTGAAAAAGAGGAGATAGTCGATTCCGCGAGAGTCAAGCGGCTCTGACGCACCCTGCGCGCAACCGGAGCGACGCCTTGATTGGCTCAAAGCCGGTCACGTGATATGTAAACGAGGACGACAATCAGTTCAAGTGCTAACAATTAAACCGAGTACAAATCCAGTGATGTGAGGTGACAATCTGTCGAAGGATTTCGTCCATTTCAAGATGCTCTGAAAGGTAAAGGGATGCTTAAGTAAGTGATCGAAAAAAACTAAGAATGGTGTGGTCCTTCGGGAGATTTCATTTCTGTGTGCACTTTACCAAAAGCCTAAAACAAATATTGCAATAGCGTTTTGTTCTTTAAAATGGCCCTTGGCTCTGGAGTAAACACCGAACGAATACCGCGTAGTTGTAAGCGACTAAAATAATTAATAAGCTGATTTTTGCTTACGTTTCAGAACCAGTTGCGAGTTGCCACTGTGCAGACACTGATGGCCCTTCAATCAACGTAAAGATTAAGGCTTCAGTAGACACACACACACACACACACACACATAATTATTGCGCCTCGTGTTAACTTCTGAAAATGGGTTAGCAATTACACAATCAAAAAAAAAAAAAAAGAAAATAATAAAAAAGGTAAATATCTGACAAATGTCTATACACCCTCAAACATTAGACTGCCTTTCATTCACCAAAATTGAAAGAGTTGCATGCCTTGTGATGCAATACGAGTGCGCTAAAGCAAGCCAGGTGTGCCCTTTAACGCTTAACAACGAAATCTACAGGTTCTTTTCACTATACTTAGAAAATTGGTTGCAAGTGATGGCAGTTAAAGAAAAACGTCTCATTTTTGAACGTGGCATGAAGTCCTGCTGCGGCGGCTTCCGTTTTGTTTACAAGATGCGGAGACAGAGAACACCCCCTGTATTCGGCTGTGCGTTTTACGCGCGGGGCTGACGCGTCTGCAGGCCAAGGTCAAGTTGAAAGTTGCCGTCTGGCCGCGACACTATGCCTGTTGGCCTATTCAGGCTTTGATGGCCAGTCTAAAAGCTTACAAAGGAGAAGAGCGGAATGGTGAGAAATCTTTTGGCGGATAAGATAAGTCTCAGAAGCCTTTTACTTTTACCGGCCGGCCAGTTTATATTACAACCGTTAGCGAATCTGCGAAAATATTATACAACTGAACACCCTTTACATTCGATGTTGTATTTTAACCATTTAGATGTGGGCTCAAAGGCAGCTGGGGTTTATTTTATTGCTGTTTTCGGAAGGAATCCTTGCATTTAGGTTCGAATGTTGAAAAGCGCCAAACTAAACAGCATCGTGTTGCATGGGAGCCGTGTTTACTGACTGCTCCAACGCAGCGACAGAAATCGACACGTTTGACGATGCTGCAGGAAAATTGTGATTTTCTTTCATGCATTCATTTCGAACAAGGACACTGCGAAGTCGCAGTCCAGAGCGCGATCGTGTTAAATGTAATGCAAATGAAAATAACGCTGATTCATGAAACAACACACTCAATGCGAAGTAGGACGCTACTAGCGGTCTTGTTTAAAAAAGTAAATAAATAAGAAATAAATAAAAAAAGAAAGAAGTCTAATTTCTTCCTGATGTGTGAACTAAACTACATTTTAATATCTGAACAGCGCTGGTGGAATAACACACAAATGCGTGCGCGTCAAACATTACGTGCTTCTTCGGAGACGACACGCATTAAGAAATACATACAAGAGACTACTATGAGGGGAATCAAATTGTTCATTATAGTAAATCACATCATTTAAATCATTTTAATGTTATCATAATTTCTGATCATTCCACACAACTAAATTAAAAGTAATGAGTTAGCGTTGATACATGAATTACAGTGCAATGGCAAAATTAAAAGCGAACGCATCTATTGTCCGCAGAGGACGATGTTTGAACCATAATCTGCAGAATTTCACCAAAATTGTGCATTAGAAAATTAAAATTAAGCATTTTGCCCAGAGAAACATACAGCGCGGGTTACATTAGTGGATATATATATATATATATATATATATATATATATATATATATATATATATATATATATATATATATAGTACTAAAATTTCACGCTGTAAACTGAAATGATGGTTTAGCTAGATTTTTTTTTAATTTGCTTAGTACTGAAAGACACATTAGACATGTTTTGTGATATTTGTTGGTTATCCAACACAGTCTTCATCAACAATACCGAATAGGTAATTTGCACTGCGAAACCAAAATATTTTGATAGAATATTTTTAACATGAATTTAAAAAAAAAGAATTATTTTAAATAATTAATATAAAAATAACGAGCATAACGGCAAACAACATATTTAGCGATAGCGAATAAGGCCGTGCACTGGGGGGGAAAATGATAAAATCACAAATTATTTTTAATATTGAAGATGCGCGAGGCACATACTGGAAAGTAAAGTGCATTTCTTAGAGAACTGGGCTCCGAACATCATCGGCACTTTAACCTTTGTTTTTTTGTATATGCATTCATTTTATATATACAAAATTAAACAATTGACTAAATTTCACTAAATGATCATTTAAGTGTTTGGTTAAAACAACAACAAAAAAAGTCAGATAATGGTTCATTTTCATGAGATAAAAAAAGTATTTCCTCGATATATAAAGATGCTGCCTTTAGTACGAGTTGCTTTGTTGCCCATGTACAAATAGTATAACGATTACAAAGAGTAAAACGAGTAAAACGAATTAATGAACGGTAATAATGCAAAAAAAAGCTAATATAATAGCCATTTTATCTAATTTAAAGTAAAAAGAACATTAATTCGTATATGCATACATTCATACATATACACGCATGTATCTGCAATTGCCTCCAGGGACACCGTAGCTTGTGCTTTTGCATGCAGAAATTCCGGCGATGTTTAAAGGTAAACCCTTCTAGTGATTGCGACTGATTCTAGTGAATCAATATGAATAAAAATCGACGAAATTTCAGTTTGATACTCGTTCGTCGTTAACCGTCGTCTGTAAAGGAGTCAAAATTCAAAGAAGGCCTTGATCAGCATTTTAAACACGCTTCTGTAAAACTAATTCGATTCGTCTTTTTATTTATCCAAAATACATTCATAAAACATTTAGTTAGCGTTTGGGTGAAACACGGATTCAAAGCGTTTGTTAAATACGAAGTCCGTGACATTAGGCGCTAAAAATATTTAAGACCGGATATTGTGAGCCCAAATATTGAAACCCAAAATTCTACTGCTCCAAGTAACATAAGCGGTACGTTGGGCACTCTTTTGACACGATGTGCCTTTTGTGCAATGTTTCTGCTTAGAGAGTACGTTATTAAATTAATGCACATTTCTGCTAACACTGGCCGCATATTAAGTGGAAAATGTCCCTCTGAATCTTTTAAAACGGGGAGGTGGCGACGACTTTCTGCGCTCGCCATGGTCAAGTTCAAGTTGGGCACAGCTGTTAAACCTCGAGCGGAAGTTTGGTAAAGCACTATGGGCGGATCTGGTGCAATCGACGAGGGACTAGGCCTTACATTCCCCTCCGATCTGCCCTCACACCCGAATTACGGAAACCGCAACATCTTATGAGTCTATTATGTTACTTAATCCCACTAAACCTGACAAGGAAAAAATGTGTCAACAAGAAACCACAATAAACTAGAGATCACGTATAGAGATGCTATTCTACGAAGAAAATATGAACTAAATCAACCCTGTTAACCAGAGAGGAAGCACTCAAGCCTATAGGAAAATGTTGCGTGGTGGCACTGGAAGTGATATAATTTGTCATCTCTTCAACGTTTTTCTGATAACAGTTAGGTAGTTTGCAACGATTCGCGGGCCTGCATGCGATAGGACGTTTTTATGCAGATTCATGTAAAAAAATGTACAGTCGGGAACACACAAAATAAAACGGGAAACTTACATAGACGCGCTTCTCATAGAAAAAACTGCTGAAATTTCTTTCGCTCGAGAAAAAAAAAGTGTCGGACAAGGAAGCCAGGCGTAATTAAAGAACCAGAGTATCATAATCAGATACTTCGTGGTGATTATTATGAGGTGTTTTTTTTTTTTGTATATGAGTGTGGGAGTTATATATAAACGAAATATAGACTATTCAAGGAGGTCCAGCCCACGAACTAATCGATATAGCGAAATTGCCCGTTTAATTTAAAGACGTGACTGTGCAAGAAATGCACAGGATGCAGTAAACGTGCCTGCGCTTTCCAGGAGAGAACGACAAATATATGATTGTTTAAAGTTCAAGGACGCCTGAAAGGACCGCCCACAAAAAGGTTTACTGGCTGTGTAGGAATGTACACGAAATAAGACACAAGGAAGGCGAACGAGGCTCCGCATTTGTGAGCCCGAACGTACCGATTTGGCTAAAATAAAATCTGATTGGTTTGTTAGCAATTAGAATTGTTCCGAAATCTACGCATTTTATCTCTCACTGTTGTATCTCATAGATTAGACAGCATTTCTTATTGAAATACCAAGTGTACCGAAGTATCAGCGCAGTATTAAAGAGAGAAAAAAAGATGTATTGATGCGTAAGGGATCCAGAAAAGACCAAGAAACATGACAAAACCACAGTCCCTAAGGAATTAATCACCTTCTGACAACTAGTTTAAGTTCTAATGTTTCCTTAACACCTAACCCCCAACAAATGAGAATTACATATTACAACAAAAATGAAAACAAAATGAGGTCACCCGTTGTGAAACACAACAATAAGGTCACAGGAAAATTAAGTCACCTTTACAAAGACGTTAAACCTGTCTGCCACAAGCAACCCAGAAGACGTAAACCTATTTTTCTGACAACATCTATAAAACACAGGGACATTCTGTGAATGTTCAAGATACACTACACATACGACAACCTTCATGCAACCACTGCTTTGTAATATTCTGTGTCTGCCTGACAAAATATAAATCTAATCCGTCTCCCCAACTCACGTTTATGCTCATTAAAATACAATCATTAAATGAAAGTTTACTAGAACGAATCAGAATTACTTGCACACTTAATATTTCTAATTTTAATTATTATTTTTACCTACTTAGTTTAAATTCGCACATCTTCGCAACCAGGACCCTGTAGGACTAATACGGGGTGGCTAGCGCTGCGCTGTAACTAACTTTACGTTTTGTGCGATATTTCATTTGCTAACATCACTTTTTATTTGCACCGTACGTTTACTTTAAATGTATTATGACATCCCACGGGTTCTCGTCGAATGTTCTCGTCGACAAGCAACACCAAAATTGACCACTGAGAGCGAGAGAGAGAGAGAGAGAGAGAGAGAGAGAGAGCTCTTATTTTTTCCAACAGACGAGGGCGCGCGAGGACAGCTTTGATGATCGTGTCACAGCGGCCACGCGGACAGAGCGTCTGACGTCACTCTCCGCGCGCGCGTCCCGTCCGCTCGAGGAGGTTACGCGTAAAAGCGCTCGTGAAACGTCCCCGGATTTCCCGTGCGCTGAACGAGAGAACACGGACGAACGGACTGATGGGGAATGAGAAGATGGCAGCGATGCAGGCACATGTAGCCTATGCACATGATGCAGGCCTATAAGACAATAACCACCGTTTCAACAAAGTCTTTTAAACGCAAAAAAAACATTATCTTGAAGCATTCCAATAATATACAAATAAATAAAAATATTCTAATAATTAGCCCTTGCTGTCTGACCACCAATTTTAACTAGCCTAACTGTTTTAACGAACGTAGCCCAATTAAAATTAAATATTGCATCTTAATGAAAACACTTATCTACTCGCTTTTCGGAGAGACGGCGGTTAGCGTTCAATTTAGATAAAGAAGTCGAACTAATTACATCCAAGTAGGTTATGATCCTATTGCTGCCTCTGTGGCGCATCATCGGCGTTGTTAAGTGCGGTTATGAGGAAAAGCCAAGCACTTGTAACGGGCTATATTACGCCACCAGAAACGATGAAAGCTATTTGGGTTGAGAAGTAATATCAAGTTAAAACCTCCCGAGGCTATATTCTTTAAAGCTATTGAACTTCATCACAGCTTGTTGTGAATTTTTACTGCCTGAACTCCGACATCAAAGCGGAGGAGGGAGCGGCCTCCTCCCTAAAAGCAAGCAGTGCGCCGGGTTATCTTTGCGTATGTTATAATATACCTAACAGACTCGTCTCCTGGAGCCCGAAACTCGTAAGCCTTACCATCATTAAAGTGTTGGTTTTGTCAATGGGCGAGATTTTCAACTTTGTCCATTTCAGTCCGCTGCTTCCAACTGTATAAGAAATTAACGTAAAACCGTAAGCATATCTGCAAATAAATAAATAAACACAACAAGACAGACAGAGCTAATTAATCATGTCAAATATAACTTTTATAAAGAAAACACGCACAACTAAGGTCAGGTAACAACGTCTTTTGCGTTTTGTAATACTGGGGAGAATCTAAAGAACGATATTTCATCTGTTCCATCATTATTTTATTACTTTGATTGTGATTCGTTTGATATCTGCACGAACGAATCCTGGAAAGTTCAAATTGAAGCATGTTCCAGAAAATGAAACCGGACAACTGCCTCGCGCCAGCGGGTCGGTGAGGGCATATGCATTGTTGGCGCGGCTCAAACAAATCTAATTAAATGTCAAATAGCCTGTTATTCTCACTCTTGGTCACGGGGACCTGACCTTTTTGCACTTTACTTGACACCACTTTGGAAGATCGAGTTAGGGCGGGAAGAAAGAGCGAAGGGAAGAGAGCGTGACCGAGACGGTTGCGCTGAAAGAAGAAAGGATGGAACTTGTACACTTCAAATTACGCCGCCGGCGGAGAGACAGCCCTCCTCATCTTTGAAATATATTCCCGTTCAGTCTGACGTCTTCTAACGCGCGCTGACTGTGTCGATCGGCGAAGAACATGTGCTAATATATTCCGAAAGGCTGCCATTATGACTCCTTCTTATCCAAGTGGGCTCAAGACAGGGAGATAATAGATAGGGTTTGACCATATCCGCGTTCTATCACATTATTCAAACCTTGACTGCCCTCGTTAATGGACATTAGTTTTTTTTCCAGCCATCAAAAAAAAAAACCCATCAACCGTTTTCCTTCTCTTACGTGCGAATATTATTTAACCAAATAATGTGAGTTCAGTGAAGCAGAAGTGATACTGACATTCTGGTTATTATTGAGAGTACCGGCATCGGTTAAATAAGTAAAGAAGCAGTGAGAAGAAGGAAAACACACGAACATTGTATAAAAAGTGTAATTATCCCGTAACGTAAATGTGTAAAATGTTGAAGTTAGTGCATCTGACATGCTTCTGTTAGGCGTATTTAGATGCGCCGTTGGTGATGTTTTGTGTTATAGCCTTGAATTCACCTCTAGTCTCTGCTAGACTACTCTCCCGCTGTTTATTCGCTCTAAATCGACGCGTGGCGTCACTGAGCCTTCTATTATGACGACTGCCCTATTAAGAATGACAGCGCGTGAGGAGAGAGAGGGCAATGGTGATCCCTCCCAGAGTTCGTGCAGCACTCTCGAGCGCTCGCATCGCACAGCTTCTCGTCTGCGTTTGCCGCTCCGAACTGTCTCAGCAAGCTCCGGGAGATCTGGCACTCTGCTCTCTGTCTAACGGTTATGGACAGCGCTAAGGACACGCTGATGCGCGCCGAGGGCGGTCAGGTTGGCATACTGTCTGCCAAAGCCGTCTCCAATTCGATAGAGGCGACCGGAGAGCCCACGCGCAAGCTACCGGACAAACAGCTTAACCAGAACAGACTAAGCCCCGTGCTTTATTCGCAAAACCTGGCGGATGACGCGACAATGGGACAGCGTAGCGCGAAGTACGGAGACGTGACACTTGCTAGCAAGCCCTCCGCGCCGGACAGAGACCTGTCAGACATCCCCAACAAAGATGCCAGCAGCTCAGACGCGGAATCAGACCTCTATGAGGAAATAGATGTCAGCTGTACCCCGGAGAGCATGGATTACCCGAGTGGACAAGGTAAAAACTGCGGCTCGTATATTATTATTATTTGTATTTATGTTTTCTTATTTTCTCCCCGTTCCTAAAACGAGTGCAAGTACAGAAGCGAGCACGTTTAATCGATCTGCCGTGTAGCCCACTGATTGCGAGAACGTTCAATGGTCAGCCCCTGTTACGTTATTGCAAGCTTTTTTTAAATTAACGAGTCAATTACGAGGCCACCTCGCATCTGGGGTGTTGTCCAGACTTTAACAAGTTGTCAAGCCATTTTTAACATCTCAATAACCTTTTTTTTTTGTCGTCGTTGTGAAACTGCTGGCTTATTACAAAAACAGCGGTCATTGTAAATACGTTTGAATTCAACTAGCATAATAATACAGTACTTTTAAATGCTTAGCCACGGACTGTACCTTTTCTTATTTAGAATTAAAGGTATTATTTAGAGTGAAGAAAAGTAAATGAATCATAAAGAATGCAAACATCAACAAAGGGAAATATTCAAATCATTTTCCTCGGACGTGCACATTAGTTCAATGAAATTTATTATCAAAGCAAATTATTTGTTTAGGCTATATTTTGGAAATAATAATAGTGTTTTCAGAAACTGGGAGAGCATGTTTTAATAGGTTTCTCTCAAATGGACACAGATGGAGAAAAGCTATTTAAACATACAGTCTATCTCTGAGCTTATTGTTTTTGCACTAGCTATTATTTTCTCAGTAGTAATAATATATATATATATATATATATATATATATATATATATATATATATATATATATATATATATATCGAAATTAATTAGCGAGCAATACAGTATGAACGCTATAATAATAAATCGGTAGCAGTGACCCTGCGATGTATGTCCTAAAATGTCACGAATGTTTTTTTTTGTTGTTTCCTGTAAGGACTGGCGATGGGCTCGCCGAACCACGGTAGAGACGTCGGTGTGGACAATAAGATGGGATCAGGCCCCGGTGCTCTCAACTATGGCTCTGACCAGATGCGAAGGTATCGAACAGCATTCACGAGGGAGCAGATAGCAAGGCTGGAGAAAGAGTTTTACCGTGAAAACTACGTGTCCAGGCCTCGTAGGTGCGAGTTGGCCGCTGCCTTAAATCTACCGGAAACGACAATAAAGGTAATGCGCTGCGCCTCCGATCCTACGTTACGTTCATTTGTAGATACTTATAAGGTGGTCTGATAGATCACCATCCAGCTACTACGGGCATGAAAATAACCCCTCCATCAATCAATACGAGCAGGCTCATAATACGATGCGATTAATAAAACAATTCTCTAAAATGCATCTGATCGCTTATTATTTAATTCTGGCACGATTTATCTTGGTTTATTGCTCAGATAGGCTACTGACTAAATGCACTAGGCCTCAGCCATCATTATATTACCTTATGCTTACTTTTCTACTTTCGGCCACAGGTTTGGTTTCAGAACCGTCGCATGAAGGACAAGAGACAGCGGTTGGCTATGACCTGGCCGCATCCTGCCGACCCCGCCTTTTACACCTATATGATGAGCCACGCTGCAGCGACCGGCAGCCTGCCCTATCCGTTTCAGTCTCACCTTCCTCTACCGTACTACTCTCCACTCAGCGGCGTGGCTGCAGGTTCAGCCTCTGCCACCGGGGGTCCGTTCTCCAATCCTCTGCGCTCGCTGGACAGTTTTCGGGTGCTGTCGCATCCATACCCGCGTCCTGAGCTGCTGTGCGCCTTCAGACACCCGTCACTGTACCCTAGCCCGGGTCATGGGCTCGGTCCCGGGGGAAGCCCGTGCTCTTGCCTTGCTTGTCACGCAGCCAGTCAGTCAAACGGGCTACCCCATAGGCCCAACAACGCAGACTTCTCCTGTTCGCCCACGACCAGGACCGAGGCCTTCCTCACGTTCTCGCCAGCAGTCATCAGCAAATCGTCTTCAGTGTCTTTGGACCAGAGGGAAGAAGTGCCACTGACCAGATAAGAAGACGGCAGAAGGCTGCGGTTTCTTCGGGTACTATCCGGATCAGCTTCGGGCACTTTGGCAGTATTTAATAAGTCATCGCATGAACTACTCAAAGCAGCTTGCACACAACGGCGATCTGCTTTAGTTACGTTTCGAAACTGTGGATGTTTTCGTGTCGGTTGAGAAACGACACGTTGCGCAGACGGAGTCTACTCATACACTGTCGGGCCACGGACTTTTAAATAATCTTCGGAGAAAATAGATATTGATGACAGAGATATCATATTAACTCAAATACATTTTAAGTAGGCTACACCCTATAAACAAAAATGTGGAAATGTATTTGTAAAAATGACTGGAGGGTAGCGCAAAAAATCTATCATAATTTATACTCTTTCATACCCACACAAATTGACCCACATGCAGTTTCTTTCACATTAAAACGATGTTTTTCATCTAGCTTTTTAACAAGGGGATTTGTTAACCGAGCACGGTTGGCTCATTATTCCTCCTCCACGAACACCCGGTCCCGGTAGCGCACCGAAATGTGCAGATGCGAGGGAAATTAAGGAGTGATGTATTCGGAAGGGAGAAATTTTGAATGTTGAATTAATGATAATGCTGCACGCTCAGAGACTTGTCTGCCAAACCGGTAACAAGGCGCCAGGGGAGCGGATTAAGAAGCTCCATGCGAGGCTTGCTGGCTTGACGGGAGAACATGCGCTAGAGATCCATTGGACAATCACATGCGGCAAATTGGGGCAAGCCAGAGATGCCTGTCTCACCCGCATACCGTCAGCTGAATACCCCCATCCCGTACCATCTTTCTCCCCGGCCTTGCTGTTGGCTTCACCTTCACACCGAGACACACAATACATATAAACACACACGACTAAAATGATAAATCAAGCATAAACGACGCTAATATTTATGGACATCCTCAGACACGGCATTATTTATTGATTTATTGACCGCAATGTTTTTTACATTTATGTATTTTGAGTTCAGCTCCTGCATCAAGTTTTTTTAAATGTACAGTTTACGCGTTCCTATTCTGCTCAGTTATATAGGTTGATTTCAGGTTTTGGAAAATGCGCGAAAATGGGTCAGTAGTGCTCTGATTAAATTCAATTTAATAATAAACTATTTCAAAAGAACAACGTAGACTGACTAATCTTTATTCTCGAAACAATATGGTATAACATATTTTAGTGATGAAACACTAAGCTATATTCTCGACTATATGTAGATCGATTTGATCTATTCTGCAAGCCTGTATATTGCTATGTATCTATACTAGGATCTCTGGAAGACAAACAAACGGCAAAAGAATCTGAGAACGAATATTAATAAAAGCCGACATAGGCTTTGGCAATAAAAGTACGACAGCAGCAATCTTCAACATGACACCACGCATTGCTTAAAATTTACAGTGCGTTGTCACCTTTCTCTCTTATACGGCCTCTATTATTTTCTTCTCAAACACTGAAATGATCTAATAACTTGGCCATAACTGGACCTCTTGATCTGAACGAGCTGTTAAGTAGTCCCCGGACGCCCAGTAGGAGCCATATTCCCGCGCTGTTAATAGAAAGATTGGAATGAAATGTCTTGTGGAGATATTGGAATGCAAAAAGATCGATGATGCCTCCACCTCACCAATCAACTCACGTTAATTAGCTGGGTTGTCCGCGTAATTGTGGCACCTGGAGCGGCAAATTGAAGCTTTCTGGACATAATAGAGAAGGCTTGATATTGCGTCTAACCGTCAGAAGTCGACCGCCAAAGCACAAACTAGAATATTAAAATGAGATAATAAAAAAGACTCCCACTACGAAAAACAGCAGACAACCCAAAAATATGACCATAACTTATTGTAATTAAAGCTAGTCTATCTGCTGCGGAAAAATAACAAAAAACAAATTATAATCTTTACGCGTTAGCAGACTAATAATTACCCGCGCACGTGCTTTATCAAGTAGGCTACAGTCAGTTTAAACTACAGGCCTATTTATTAAGATGTTTTTTGAATCGTTGAATCGAGGTGTTTTGATGTTTAATTGTTCTTTTCATCTTCTGCTTTACAAACAAAATGTCAACAATTGCTAGTGATCGCTGCCCAAATAATTCACCTCCTCCCACGCGCGCGAGCCCGCGCCAGAAGGTCCCGGTTGCGCGCGTGATTGATGGCCTTATTAGAAGCGGTTCTTGTAAGTGTGACCAAGTTGATTAAAATGCATATGTTTGGAATAATATGCCATTTAAACCGGAGCAGTTAACTCAAAGACGGATTTATGTACGGTTGTTACATTAAATTACCTACGGCGAAGGTAGCCTACGAGAAACGGCCGGCGACTAAATTGACAATTAAAAATAAAAGAAAGAAAAATCTAAAAAAAACCATATGGGGCCGATAGTTCGTCGCCGTCTAATAAATCCAGGCTCGCTCGAAGTGTGACATTTCGCTCGTACCCAACGCCAGTGCACCTGCATCAATGAGCGCTGCGTTAAAAAGAAATCCATGTCAGTTCATGTAGCTTATTTTCAGTGACTGGTAGCAGAATCATAATGCAGCCGTACAGTCGGTTCTTTGATGTGACCGCGTGCGTATTTGGCACGCGTGTCCGTTATCTAGAAACCCAAAAGCGCGTTTCTGGCCACGATCACGCGACACACCAACAGCGAAACAAAAACAGCGGTAAAGACTGTATTTTGAGAATGAGATTTGACATCTCGTTTCCTTTTTTTCTGGAGGGACGATACTCCGCAGGCTGGGGCGGATCCGCGCATCTGTCAGTTAGAGCGCATCTCAAGGCGGCGACTGTTTAAAAGCCTGTTTACGTTCTAATTTACGGCAGGCAGAGCGAGGCGTGAATGGACCGCGCGCTGCCTAATGATGATGAATGGGGAATTAATGCGCAAGCGTACGGGACAATCTGAGCCTTCATCTGGTTAAATAGGCATCCAATAGCATTAAGAAAGTAGAGGTCACGTTAAATCAATCGGGTGTGTGAAAGTCATATTCCTCTGGCGTCTATCAGCGTTATTTACGGCGCAAAGGAGACAGTGCGTCCAAGCTAAAGAACCGGAGCATCGTCAGCCAGACCGACAAAAACAATGCCTTTTGTAATTTATTCAGAGAACAAGCACGACGGGTAACTGACCTGCCGTCTTATTAGCGTAGCCTATGTTATTGTAGAGCATATTACAGTATATTACAGTAGTGTTCGTTTAATAGCATTTCTTTCAGCACAGTATTCTCTTTCACGCCAAAGCAACCAACTTGGGCCTGCTGGCAGGCTTTGGGTTTCTAGCTTTGTTTTAGTAAATTAGGCTTCCTCCTCCGTGTAGAAATAGAGAAGATTCTGTCTTCAAAGCAATTCGGATCAGAGGTAAATAAATAAACTGATTTTCAATAGATTTTGTGTGAAAAGAAAAGAAAAGGCTACTTCTTTACCCTTTGAAATGTATAATATATTACAATATATATAACTTCTATACACAACCTATTTTGGGAATGTGACTGCATTTGAGCTTTCAGCACACTGTCGTCCATTCAGTCCTCTAAAGAACCTACTTGTCTTTACGTTTGAATCTGTTCTGTTGGTACCAAAGCAATCAATTACCTACATAAGGTCAGATCATTAGTCATTTCAGAGAACCCAAGCAAAACATTGTTATAGAAACACGAGGCAGTAGCAGTTAAAAATGAACATCTGAATATTAATCTAAACATGATTTCAAACAATAGTGTCACGGTACGGTTAGAAACATTTGTGAAATTTAATCTAATAAATTGGATTGAATTAAAATTCTGACTAGGTTATCATAATATCCCAAGTAAGCCTTAATAAAACTAGAGGTACATACCATATTCCAAAATCAATCATGCTTTTATACATCAAAGTAAATGAATGAAAAATATTTCGCTTTTGCCCGACGAGGGAATGTAATTGGATTTTCTCTAAAGCATACATTGATCTACTGAGAAAACCATGCTGCTGAGGTGGGGTTTTTAACCACAAGAATTAACATAATCACATAAACACATGCTCAGCCCATGCTCTGGAGATCCACCTTCCTGCAAAATCTTACTGAATCCTTACTTTCTTTTAAACTAGTGGCTCTAGTAGAGGGTCCATGACCTAAACTATATGTGCCAGACAGGCATAGGTCCACAGATACGCAAAAAATATGTTGTGGATTCTCCATGAAAGAGAACCAAAGGGAAAAGACACCGTTGGGAATCTTTAGAGTAAATGAGTAAAATTATATAATGCCATGTACACATTCAGTGGAGCACTGGAACACTACTGTTCAGTGTTTTGTTCACGGCCACTAATGTATACACTTAAGGATGTATGGTCAATTTCACCAGAGAGAGCCATAAATAATTTCTAGCTATAAACCCTTGTTAGAATTATTCTCCCTCTCTCTCTAATTCTATCTCTCTTTCTGTCTTGTTCTGTATAGATCTACTGTGGACCTCTTCAGTAGCTGCAGCGGTAATAGTAGCTCTGTCCAGCTCTTCATTGCCTATACTGATGGATTCACATATCAGAAGAGCGGCCGGTCGATGCCCCCACATTCTTCATTTACCAGTAAGAGAGAGAGAGAGAGAGAGAGAGAGAGACAGAGGTCAAGCAATGTGTTTAACCTGGTCAGTCCTCAGAGTAGACACGCAGCCAGAATCTCCTACTGCTTAGGATGCAACAGACTCCATTACGTAAGATGCTTTACATTGCATTTAAGATATACGTTTATTACTGATTGCATTCCCAGGGAATCATACCATTACTTCAGCATTTTATTGTATGGTTCAAACTACCAGAAGGTTATAATGCCACGGTGTCAGTCTAAATAAAACTAGCCTCTAAATCTCACACCGTATGTTAACTAATGATAAGCCGTGGATGTTTTGACATGTTCTACTCACTTAAAAGAAGAGATAACCTTTTTGCGTTGACTATTAGCTCCTCATTTGGCTCTACGCCCTGTTACAAGTAACAGACTGAAGCAAATTGAGATCTGTGTCTACATAAGCAATGACAATATTTCAACCTTGAGTTTTTTTAAAGAAAATGCACACGCGCGAACAGACCAACCTTGGTGACCGCCGCGCTGAGGAAATCCGCTTTTAGTCTAAATACACTTCACACTGGGAATACGATTGAGATGCTTTTAAACTGTTTTGGATAAATTGGACTTGTAAGAGCACACTGGTTAAGTCATTAATAACCATAAAGCAGAAATAGTAAAACGTTTCCATTAAAATAAACCCTTTTTATTTGAGCACATGTTTAAAACGACCACGAAAATCATTTGGTGCCATCAACAATATAAAATCAATAGTCAAGGTCACGGTTGTCTGTTTTTTTTCAGATAGTAACTCCGCCCCTTTATTATGTCTCTGCTCTAGTCTGCTAACGCAAATAAATTACATTGTGTCCCTGAATGTCTATTGCAAAAATAGTACAGTCGCGATATCCGTCTGACTTGAGACAAACCAATCTTGTGTTCTCTTTTCAGTACGTAATTTACCAAATGCATCAATTATAATCCCATTTTTATTCGTTATTGTTTCTAAACTATCTTTTTTTCAGTTAATTGTATTATTATATTTAATTTATGTAATTACGTCTATCCGTTAAATACTCCATTACGGGTCTGGAAAGATTATACCTAACTGTATTTATAAATTGCAATCATGAATTTACATTAATGTGCAATGGTAGGTGACAATAAATCAATTTATTTTCTATTTTCTCATGTAGCTGTAAGTGTGAAGCTCGGCCCAGTGTGCCCGAATCATGTGATATTGTTTAAAATAATTTAATAAGCACTTTGTTTTATGGGAATGAGTTATTGTTTTATGATGACTCAGGGAGCCAATGGCTTTGCAGTGCTCTCCAGCTCTCTCCACACCTCGTTTTATTTTACAGCACCACGCTTTATTACTCGGCAACCATGCCGTGGAGTTGCACGGCAACCACGCCAAATCCTGAGTTTTCCCATCTTTTCTCAGTCCTTTATCAGAGAAGAAATCTATTACACTGTCAAATATCAAAACGGCTTCTAATATCAACATATACGTTACAAAAAATGCGCAGTTCAAGACATCGGTACTGACAGCAGTTACGCTTGATTGGCGAATGGCGATAAAAGAAATATTTCACCTAAACGTTTAGAACGAATGACGAGAGATGAATGTTGCTGGTGAATGTTATGCAAGAGAAAGTGTGAACGCAAGAACCGTATGCGTGTGATGGTGCAGCCCTGGGAACAAGTGATGTGTTTTCATTACAGCTCTCTGGCCCTTTTACTTGTGTCCGATATGCTCCAACCCCCAACCCCCAGAAGGCAACAGGACAAGGCGCACACTGACAGGAGAATCATTGGCGCATGACAGGGGTGTCCTGGTTTTCCCCCTCTACGCGCTAGCTGCTGTTAAAGATTCAAGACATGAGCTGTGTGCAATGGCTAAGCTGCTTTCATTAGACTGTATTAAAGGAATGGTTCAACCCAAAAATGAACATTTTGTCATCATTTACGCCGTTCCAAACCTGTGTGAGTTCCTTTCTTATGTTGAACATGAAAGAAGGTATTTTGAAGAATACTGGTACTCAAACAGTTTTGACTTTGATAGCATTTCTTTCGACACTATGGAAGTCAATGGAGACCGACAACTTACTGTTAAGACTACTTTCAAACAGTAAGCATTTGACTTTGATAGCATTTCATAGAAATCATAAGAAAAATAAAGTGGTACAGTAAAAGTTCTGGGGTTGTGCAAGATTCAGAATTGAAATACTTAAGTTTGAATTCAAAATTCATACAAACACTATAAAATACTAATCTCAATAGATAATAAAATTTTTTATAGACTGACAGTTTTTTCTTATATATATTTGTTAAGACTGGATCACTGGCTGAAAATGTTGAACAGAAAATGAATGTACAAACCGGATTCCAAAAAGTTGGGGCTATACAAATCGTGAATAAAAACTGAATGCAATGATGTGTAGGTGCCAACTTCTAATAGATTTATTCAGAAGTAAAGCATCAAAAGTTTAAACTGAGAAAATGTACCATTTAAAGGAAAAATATATTGATTCAGAATACATTTCCCAAAAAGTTGGGACAAGTAGCAATAAGAGGCTGGAAAAAGTAAATTTAAGCATAACGAGGAGCTGGAAGTCACATAGATTGGGTATAAAAATCAGAGGATCACCAAAAAATGCGCAGAAAGATAGTGGTAATATCAGTAAGGTGTTCGAAAAATTGCAAAGACTTTGCATCTATCATCATCAACTGTGCATAACATCATCCAAAGATTCAGAGAAAGATTCAGAAACCATACTGGAATTGAAATACTTAAGTTTGAATTCAAAATTCATACAAACACTATAAAATACTAATCATTTCCATAGATCATCAAAATGTTTATAGACTGACAAACTTCATTCCTACAGTGTCAAAATCTTACAAAACTATATATATATATATATATATATATATATATATATATATATATATATATATATATATATATATATCACACTTTAGATGAATCATTTCTAACAAGACTCCACAAGCATTTCAGCAAGATCCACAAGCTCAGGCGTTTACACTGGGCCAGGGATCATTTAAAATGGAGTGTGGCGAAAATGGAAGACTGTTCTGTGGTCAGGCAGTCACGATTCGAAGTTCTTTTTGGAAATCTGGGGCGCCATGTCATCCGGACCAAAGAGGACAAGGACAACCCAAGTTGTTATCTAAATGATCTTCCATCACTGGCTGAAAATGTTGAACAGAAAATGAATGTAATAAAAACACAAAAAGGCCTCCTTAAAATGGTACATTTTCTCAGTTTAAACTTTTGTTCCGTGAGTTATGTTCTATTCTGAATAAAATATTAGAAGTTGGCACCTACACATCATTGCATTCAGTTTTTATTCGCGATTTGTATTGTGTCCTGCTTTTTGGAAGAGGATAAAAACAAAAAGAGTATTTTGCAAGAGGATAAGAACAGATTTTTGAAAAGGGAAAGAATAGGAATGAAGAGATGAAAGAACAAGGGATGGAAGCGGAGGGTGTATCTGATATTTCCATCTTTAATGGAGAACTTTAAAGATAACTTGCTGTTTGTGTTTGAGCCACTCACTTTGAGTGTGGGAGTCAAGCACCTTAAATCATGCCCATACAAACTTACACACACACACACACACACACACATACTGGCGTCTCTGTGTTGTGACTCATTCAGAGGAAATGTGCAGCTTTAGGCTCGACCAGATAAAGTATGTTAAGGATAGAAGGGCTCTGAGTATAACCTGTATGTGTGTTTGGTTTTTATGGTGATGTTCTGTTTGTGCTAGTTGTCTGCAGCTAAGCTGAACAAGCTCTTAACTCTGAACAGGTTAATGGAACTTTTATGGGTCTCTCTTACAATCAGTTGACCTCTTGAGTTTCTCTCTGTCTATTTTACTCTCTCTCTCTCTCTCTCTATCCTGTCTCTCTTTCTCCTACTGGAAAATGTTGTTTCACAAACTGCAAGATCATTCCCTTTTCAAATAATACACCCAGGGTCAGTTTTTCAGGCCAGCACGCAAACCGCACACCACAAGCAGATTTACAGTTCTCATACATGCGCAAAAATCATAAATGGCAGCAAAAAATACTTTAAACAATAAGGTTTATGGGTATTATGGTTGACTTCTACTTTTACAGATTTTGAAGATGTCAAAGATTTATTAGCAACAGCTGAAAAAAAACCTACTGAATATGAGCTCCCATCTCTCTTTCTTTTACTAGTTCACTATGATCTCATTCCCTGTTCTATGAATGTCCTGTCAAATCTCTCTCTCTCACACACACACACACACACACACACACAAACACATACACACACACTCTGGGTGATAAAGGTGGGTGAGAGATAGCCCTGTAAAAGTCTTATCTCATCACAGTCACTTTTATTCATGTCCATCATCAGAGTGTCAATAGTAATCATGGACCGATCAGAAACAGTGTGATGGAGCACCAACCATGAAAGGATACACACACACACACACACACACACTCAAGTTAAAACACATTCAACAAACACATTCTCCGGACAACGTTAATATGCATTAAAATGCTGGTCAAGCATTTGAAAATGAGACTTGAATGCAATACGTGTAAAACGAAAACTTTACATATAAAGTTGCTGTGTAATTTGAACACACACACCGTTCCTCTTCTCACTTCATAAAAGCAATCAATATGGGCTGTTCTATAGGTTGTGTGTCTTCCTCTCCTCCTCCTTCTCATTTCCCTCACATCCTTCTTTTCTCCTCTCCTCTTGCAATTTATGCTCGCTGATAAGTAGTAACTCCCGAACAGTAGAAATGATGATGATGATGATGTGAAATAAAATACAGCTATGCTGTCTCCCTTCTCTCTATGCTGCAGACTAGACATGACTCTTAAAAGATAATAATCAATATTGATTTTAAGTGAGTGAGAGGGAGTAAAAAGGGGAATAATAGAGGAGAGAGACGGAGGAGGAATGAATGCATGGGGATGTAGAGGGGGAAAAGTGCGTGTTGGGGTGGTAAAAGCAGGAGGGGGAAGAAAAAGAGAGAGATGGGTGAATGGACTCCTCTCCATCTGAAGCTTGACAGAATCAATGAGCTTTAGAGGATAGATAGAGCCTCAAGGTGCTAAACTGGAAACTGCGTGTATCAGTGTTGCCATGTCTGCTTAGAATATACAACACTGGCTTTATAATCATAATTAATATAGCATATCAAACATATGCCATAGCATCAAAGCAGAACAAAAATTGTGCACATACACATAACCCTAATCTAATTCATGTGATGTAAGTTTACGTATGTTTTCTTTTTATTTTGCAAAACCTGGCAACACTGAAGTATAATATGCATGGGTTTTTACACTAACAGACATTTGTAACTACGTCAGTGATCACACATAGGGTTTTTCTACTTTACATAAATGAGCAGTAAAGAAATGCACTGTGTACCAATAGGAGTGCAGACAGTGATTCAGTGCCTGATACTATTAGATACAGTGGCAGAGTATAAGCTGAATGTAAAAGATCTTTTTAAACTGCCATAAATCATGTTTTCCCACTTAGATGTTTCTTTTCTTGCAACGATCACAACAGGCTTTTTGTTTTTTATGCTGCTATGCCTTTAAAGCTTCTACATGAACAAGCAGTTTTGCATGTAAAATGAGTAACAGCATAGGCTACTCACTGAATGTGGGTTTACTGACAAATTCAATAAATTGGCCCAGTCCCAATCCTTTTATCAGAGCCACCTCGAAAGAAGCTGCTTAAACTGTTGAGATGAAACAGAAAGCGTTCTTTGCTAATCTTATAAGGAGTTGCATACGCATACTCAAAAACAGCGTTCGGCAGGCTTGTAACGCAACTTTCTTTGTCAGAGTAACTCATTGTTATTTAAACTCCAATTGGATGATATTATGTTTCTTGTGTGGTGACGAGAACCAATCAACTTTCTTCCCTTGGCGTGACTGGGCAGGTCGTGAAGACCGAACAAGCACACTGAAGTCTAAATATGGGCAGCCATTTTTCTTAATGCTCTGACGGTAGCAGCAAATAGCGCGCAAAAGCAAACAAAGTTTATTTTATACCTTCTGGAAAGGAGAGGGCTTTTCATTTATAAAATTACTGTTTATGTAACAAGCTTTTCATTTAAAATAAATTAAAAGCAGATATGACATGATACGCGTCAATTCAAACAAATTTTGTCACACGTGGGAAACCTTAATTTACGTGATAAATTATATTTATATATTCTTGTTTGTTACTTTTTAAGACATATTTTGTTGCTTTATTAAGCTTTGTCATAACTATTTTATTATTTAAATGTTAAACAAAAATACTGCATAAAAAGGAAATCTGTTTTAAATGCATGGTATTGATCTTGATTTAAATTATTCATCCATATTTATTTATTTGGACCTTGTAATTTTTTAATTTTTTGTAACTCAAGTGTTTAACGGACATTGTATCTATACTTCATGTGTCATAATTTAGCAGAAAATTTTCAGATTACAAAATAAGTAAATGCACAATCATTTCTATTGTGCGTTAATGTGAACAGTTTGTTCAGTATTATAATAAGCTAATATTTGCGTATGCTGTGTGTGTTTAGAAAAGGCACTGAGAGGGCACCCGTGTCCATCTATACTCTTTACCCTCTGACAGCCACACAAGAACTCACTGGCCTTTTCTATTCCAATCAAACCAATTCTGTCTATATTTACTCCATCTGCCCAGCCCAATGCTCCACTGAGCTGTAGGTGTGTGTGTGTGTGTGTGTGTGTGTGTGTGTGTGTGTAGCAGCTTTGCAGCAGCTGATAGATGAAGATTTAGCTCAGTGGATGAGAGCACCGGATTAGGGATGACATCGCGACTACGCTATCCCATCATTCCCTGTCCAGCACCGCATCCCAGAAGCCCCGGCCAGTTCCACCCCATCGAGAGGGCATGATGGGGTGATGAATGATTGGAGCTGTGGGAGAATGGAGAGAGAACGAGGGGAAAAAATACACCGTGGCCACCTTTGTCCTCCGTATCTTTTCTCGCTGTTATTTGAAACACGCAAACTTCCTAATGCTTTTGCCCAGATGCAAACAGGCACATGCATACAGAGTTACCATCTTTTCATTGGTTATCTATGCTAATCCCTGGGTCCATTATCCACAGGCTCCTCCCATCTCTAAATGAGCCAATTATGGGTGTTTATGTGTTTGTGTTGCTGTGATGAGGCTGAGTTGGCCGGAACCACTGCAAAGCTGAACAGCTAATCAATGGTGCTTTAGTGCTAAATCGCTTTCTCTCTCTTGCACACATTTTTCTACACCAACTCCCTTTCTCAGTCTCTCTAACTCTTGCCTTCTTACCTCGTTCAATTAACAGAGGCATGGATGAACTGCCAAGTCAATTGACCATGAAGCAAACATCAAGTGCAGCAGCAGAGGTATTGGAAACAGTTGTTCTTTCATTACGACATGATGGCTTTAAGAGCTTTATCTCCATAATGTGAATTCCGCTGTTAAAGTGACATGCTTAGGTGTATTGATTACGTTGTTATATTGCCTAATTTATACAACTTGATTGCCCTGGTTCATCCAACCCAATTAGTGTTGCCAAACAAGCCCTGAAGCAGTGTTTATAGGCTGTCAAATTAAATTTTGAAACATAAAGAGGAAAAAAAAAATGTTGGTAGGAAGTACTGAAACTGAAACAACAATGTGAAATATCACCTGAAAAATGCTGTATCATCGGCTGAGAGCATTTTTGCATATGCTCGCCTCTGAAGGTTCCACATTAAGCTGCAAAAGACAAAAAAAAAAATTGCATACTTCCACACAAAAGGACTGGGAATTTTTAATAAACTTCTGCTAAGATGACTTGTACTTGTATTTGGCTGAGTGCTGCTGGCGAGCAGCACACTGCCGTTAGCCTAGCCCGTGCTAACATAAATAAATGTACAAGAAACGCCCCGTGGGGTACAGTGTGCCATCAGCCCGTACACTACTGTCATCATTTACCAGGCCAATCGTCTTGGGATCCGGCTGGCGATGGATTCTGATCACCCCGGGAACCAGCATGTGATGGATTCTGATTGGGTCGATGATCACTCTTCCAATAAGAGTAATTAATATAATGAAGACCCTCCGAGCACGTGCAGGAGCGGGTGATGAATATCGGCGCCCGACGCTCGTTACTCATATATGACATCACACAGAGAGAAAGCAAGACAGAGAGAGGGGAAAACATTCACATAACGCACAAAACAAGCACAGGCACAGAGCAAAAAAATGCTCAGGAAAGGCACAACACATTTATAATGCAGCAAATTAAAAGAAAAAAAGCATCATCCTACAGATTTGAGCACCAGTGTATAAAAGGGCATTCAAAAATTAGTGATTTTGAACTACTGAAGATCCATTTTGCCAATTGCAGCCTTTAGCTTTCAGCATTAGGTTACAAATTAAACTATATTATTTAATTTTATTATATTGCACGTACGCTTCTTTAGATATACCACCACTGAGTTTCCGAACACAAGACGCACCAGGAAGCACCAAGTGATGCAGTGTCTGAAATTACAGATTGCCCTTTCAAGACACTGGAAATGAATCAAGGGCCCTTGATTCACTAGCCTGAGCACCCCTCCCCACCACCTAGGGCACTTAGGCATGCATCTCTCTCTCTGTAAAAGCTGCAGTTCTAGTTATTAGAGTATGATAATGAACACAGCGGAATGAACTGAGGGCTCACCACAGAGGAATCTAAATGAGTCTACATACATACACACTCGCTGGGGAAAGGGCAATTAGTGTAGGCCTTTCTACCTGACCCCCATAACACACACACATACACAAGAAGACAGAGAGGGACCTCCCACTGCACAACATGAGTACATATGCAGATATGTCGTGGGATGTGACTAATTGGCTAATCTAGTGCCTCTCACACACTTAATCATCTTAAGCACTTTTAAAGGGCTGAGCAACAGGAACGTAATGAGAGAAAACCGCAGACTCCCAGTGGTGCACAATGTCTCATCCTCTTTCGTTCTGCTCTCTCTCTATTTTTCATCCGCTTTTTTTTTCAACCATTAATCAGCGATTCCTAAATGCAATGGTTAATCTGCAATTGTTTCCCATCTGTACATTACTGACAGGCTTGCTGTGGAATACTGTTTAAGCACTCTCCTTGTGGATTCTTTAAATGCTATCCAAGATCAGTTTTTTTTTTAACCTCTATATTAGTTCTAAAGAGAGCTGGTGTATTATGCTCTTTTTAATAAATAATAAACCAGTTTCAATAGTCTGTATAGTGTATAATAAGCTATGTAATCTAAAATTTATGCATGCTCATCAAAACAGTACTTTCATATAAAAGCACCAGCACTATTTTTTCAGAACACAAAACTTCCGCCTGGCACCACTTTTTATTTTTGTTCTTTAATGATATAAAAAATGGCATGTTTTATGTAAATTACAAATAAATGTAAATTAGAAATAAATTAAAAGCAATATATAAAGTATTTTTACCACAACATAACACAGTTTTTATCCTGCTAGATAATGTTACCTGTGACATAATTAACCTAATTTGCAACAACAATGTTCAATGATTAATACATCACTTCAAAATAATGCCTAAAACATGAAAAAACAAACATTTAAACACGAAACTAAAATCACAACAGCAGTGAGTTGTGACAAGTTTCCCTCAGCTGGCCTGAAACTCACTTACACAATACTTGCAACTGTAAAATAGATGTATAAACAGCAACTGTAACATAAAAATCTCATTTTCAATTTTGATATTTATTATTAATATAAATTAGTTACAGCTAGGCTGATTTTTAAGCTGCCATTACACATGTCTTCAGTGTCAAACGATCGTTCAGAAATCATTCTCATATGCCGACTGGTTGCTCAAGAAGCCTTTATTTAATATTTTTGTTGAATGGTGATTTCTTTTCAAGATTCTTCGCCGAACATTCAAAAATTGTATTTGTTTAAAACAAAACTTTTCCAGTACTACACATGCTTTGCCATCATTTTTAACGCATCCTTCTTGGGGAAAAAAGCTAACTATGTATTACATAAAAAATTAAAAATCTCACTGATCCCAAACAGTAGTTTGCATCAACAGATCTTTTATGTGTGCATGTCTAAAAAGACTGGATGACATCTTGATTGGCTGGGTGGGTTGAGACGCTTAAGATAGTTATGACCTCTGCAGTGGATGTGAGACCAGGCCCGTCTAAAGTGTCTGCTTGTCCATGTGTGTGAACGTACAGACGTCAGTGTGGGCCGGTTTCACCGCTGCTCTCTTTACAGCTCCTTTCATGTCCTGTTAATGAGAAAACCGCAGCACCCAGCATTCCCCTTGTAAACGAGGACAAATTAAAACCCAAATATGAATCACACTCAACAGGGCTGACGCTCAATAGTTGTAGATTTTCACCGAGGTCAGACCGGACAGCACATCGTCTGGGAGGCTAATGACATCCATTCATGGCATGTCCTCGGGACTGCTGCTACTTCCCAAAGGCCTCATTCCCAGTTTGGTAAAACCAGTTAAGTAAAACCTACAGAAAAACCTCTTGGCTATAAGATAAACGCAAGGTAGATGGCTCCGTTTGAAGCTATCAGAGCATTTTTGATTAGTGTCTAAGATGACAGTTTGGGGTCAACAATTTATGTCTAAAAGAAAGTAACTCTGATTCCTTTTTATTTAGCAACAGTGTAGTACTTATTAAAGAATCCTGAGGAAAAAGCAACACTGATATGAATTAAATGTATCATGAGCAGCAAATCAGCACATTAGAATGATTTCTGAAGGATCATGTGACATGAAGAATTGCGTAGAGTTCAGCTTGGCCATCACATTCCATTTAAAAAGCACTAAAATAAAAAAAAAGAAGCCATTTTAAAATGTAATAATATTTCACAATATTACAGGTTTTATTGTATTTTTAATTAGCAGTTTTAATTACATTTGAATTTGTACAGAACGTCCCAGCAGCATGGACTAGATGTTTACTGATAAGTTCTAAGAAATATAGAGCGGACTATGAACTCTGTCATCTATAATTAGATCATGAAAACCAGACATCTATTGCTCTCATAACTCTCTGCAAACTAAATCAACACATCATCTTTTTAAAAGATATAGCAGAGCATTACTATTCACTAAACCTCACCACCTATACCAGCTATAATGCCTGCATTTTCAGTTTAACACGATCTTACCCAGCTACAGTCTTTAAGCTCCCAGTTAACAACCGGCAGTCTCAGTTAAACAATTAGTGCACTTATAGTGTGTAGGACTGTCTGAGGCTACAGCCACATAACTGCACATCACGAGCATTGGTCATAAAATTAAGTCCTACAATTAAATGTTGAGGATAAGAGCGGTTTTAACGACCTCTGCGCTAGTTCAGACTGGGTTGGCCTGTCTGAGGCTGTCTACAGACACAAACAGCACTGCCGGAATAATAAAAACACACGAACGAAAGACCAAAAACACCATTAAAGAAAAGAGCCCACGGGTGATGCCTTGTTTTGTTGGCTTTCTGATTGTGATGATGGAAATAAGGGCATCATTTGTAGAGCGCGAGTGCGTGTGAGCATGCGGACAGAACAATGGAGAAAAAAAAAAAAAAATCAGGCAGACCGCAGACACCGGTGGACCGACATCAGGACAGGAAGTCAAGGGACTCGTCACTGCAACCTCACTTCTCCTTTTGTAAACATCTTATAAGTAGTATTTCTTATTTGACACCTTGGTTTTCTTGGTATAGCTAGTGTATGCTAACCTGGCTAAAGGTGATGTCGTCAAGTCCCTTGTACTTACCTAGACCGGCCCAAACACACCAGCCCTTCAGTTAGACCAACATCAAACGCAAGCGCAGCCTTGTTAAACGTTCATAAGAATTGAAGAAAGTTATATATAGCATTACATAAGAGAGGTAATGTTTGAATGTTAAAATAGCATCAGATTAATTGACAGGCAAATAGAAATAAGCTATCTGTAGGCAGATTTCTGCAGCTATTAAAACTTTGATCTTTTTGTTTGAGCATGCCGACCAAACCGACTACGTTTTTTTTAGACCTAAAGCAGATGTTTAAAATTGAATTGGCGATGCAGATATACTTCACCTCAAAAAGATGAGTTATTAGCTCGATTAACTTCTTTATTGAGGACATAATATGAACGGTTTTGTATAGAAGACACGCCATGATTCTTGAGCCATGGCCGAGTGTGTGCGTCAAGCACAGATGACGTCAGGCTCTTCTTAGTGTCTCAACTAGACTTCTGTAAAGTAGAGACAATTAACACTGCTCATTCTCAATACAGCACCATTACAAATATACATATGTACAAACACACCCAGGATGACTTAAAGCCGTCTGTTTAGTGGAAAAGAAATGAAGAATGAGAGAAAATGTGGTCAGGAGAAAAAAAAAAACACTGAAAAAGACGTCAGTGTATAAACTATTTGGTGTAAAACAGAGGTCAGTTTTAATGGAATAGCTCACCCAAAAAGAAAATTTGCTGGAAAATTTACAATCAGGCTATCCAAGATGGAGATTAGGTTTTTTTTTTATTATTGGAAGAGATTTGGAAAGATTTAGCATTACATCAGTTGCTCACCAGCAGATCCTCTGCAGTGAATGGGTGCCATCAAGATGAGCTCAAAACAGCTGATTAAAAACACCACAATCCTCCTGTTGATCGGTTATTAAATTGTGAAGAAAAAAAGCACCGTGTAGATTGTTTAAACAAACAAATTCATCATTACTTCAACACTTACTTCTGGCCCATAATCCATAATAATAACTCCTCCAGTCCAAAAAGTGAATCTTGTGTTATCCTTTCACGTCAGAATACGCAGATATATTTGTTTAAAACTGTTTTCGCTTGAAAAGTGTTTAATATGTGCATACTTCTCTCTTGATTCAGATACAATTACAATGGAGGAAGTGAAATTACAGACAGAGGACTCTTATGTTTATAGCATCGATTTGAAGTTCGTCTTAAACACACAGCTTTTCGCTTCATAATACATGAATTGATGGACTGGATCGTGTGATTTCCTTGTGGATTGTTGGTGTTTTTTCCTCAGCTGTTTTCTCTCATTCCAACGGCACCCATTCACTGCAGAGGATCCACTGGTGAACAAGTAAAATAAAGCTAAATTTCTCCAAATCTGTTCCCATGAAAAAACCCCCAACTCATCTGCATCTCGGATGGCCTGATTTTCAGCATTTTATTATTTCTAGGTGAACTACTCTTTGTAACTAATGTAACTATTCCTGAAAAACAAGGAACCTAATACTGTAACTTTGCTAAATTTGCTCAGTTTTGATTCAGTTCAGACACAACTGAAACAGATGAGGTATGACATATGGATCCATAAACATTTCTAGCAGCGTCTGTTCGGGTCTAGAAATCAATATTTGTTTAGAACCGGCTCAAATTACTGGCTCAAAGTGGAAAAGAATGACTGTAAACATTTTCAGGTAAATGTGTGAAGGAAGCAAACGGGAGTAACGGTTCGAACCGGTCATAGCTAAAAAAAACGGCTCTGAGAAGTTTTGAATGTCAAAATCTGGCAACAACCGAAGAGAGGCATCGGACTCTCAATGCGACACTCATTAGCTTCAACATACCTGTAACATCCCTTTGAAAAAATACCTCACATGCATATCAATAATAAACCAGCCAGTCATAAAGTCCATTTCTCACACAGATCCTGGGTCACTTCCAACGGACCTACTATACCCCCTCCTCTCGTAAAAACTGGAAGACAGAGGAAAAGTCTTTGTTAGAGTAGCCATGAGCGCACATCGCCCGATAGATCTGGTGCGCCAAAGAACCAAGTGGTATTGGGGTCCGGGTACTGGTCGCCGTATCCTGAGCAAAACCAAGATCCTGAGAACACAACATGTTTTTTTTTACAGTTTGAAATCATTTAGAATAAATAACTGTGATCAAAAGAAAAGAGTAGAATTTCGTCCACTAACTTTAGCCATTAGCTTTGTGCCAAAGCCTCCCTGGTAGTTATTTGCTGAGGGCACTCCTTCCATGACACCGGGGACGGGGTTGTACTTGTCACTGGACCAACATCGCCCCGAACTCATGTTCAGAATCTTCGCCAGCAGTTTTGGATCCAAACCCAGTCTGATCAGAAGAGAAAAAGAGATAGAGAGAGAGAAAGAGAGAGGTCAAAAGATAGAGGTCAGACAGAGCGCTGACCTTTAGGCTCAGGACCAGATCATCCCTAAGTGGAAAGCGGCCCTGGATAATACAGTATTGATATTTAACAGGAGTTGCAGTTCATCATTTTCCACTCTCCCGCTTGTTGTCCCCCACACAAATGCAGGGGTAATAAAACTCTGACACAAGCAGCTGTCTTATTAACTCACCCCCACCAATCTGTCCCCCTATAAGAGAAACCAGGGTGATTTCGCTCGTGCATTTAAAGTAGATCTGAGTGAAATGGGCCTTGCCGCTTTACAAATGATTGTGCGCTACAATAACACAGTATAATAGAACAAAACTGACAAGACAGCAAACACAACAGAAATATTGTGACATTTTCTGAAGAAAGCTACTTCCGTGATGATAAGTGTATGGTTGCTAGGACCTAGTTAGGTGCTTGTTTAGTTTTTTTTTTTTTGTCAAAAGAGCACACCTTCAAACTATGATATTTGTTGGGTCTTAAAAAAAAAGTATTCATTTTGTATTGTAGAAAAAAACTATTCACGTCATTTTTCATACGCTTTTTAAAATACAACTATTGCTACACACACAGTGTAGTAAAGCCATCAAATAAAAAACAACATAACGGTCTTACACTTTGAAAATAATGCATATTTGAATATATGCGGCTACTATGTACTTGCATCAAAAATAAGAACAATATATTTATTGTGTATATATATAAGTATACATTGTATTGCAAAACACTTTTGCTGCTATTTTGGTGGGATACGGGTAAGATAGGGCTAGATAAAGGACAGGTTTGGTGTTTTAGGTAGGTTTAAGGGTGAGTTAAGGGCAGGGATGGGACACTGTCATTAAAAGTGTAATTACAGACATTAATTACAGATGTAATTATATGCTGGTATTTTGTAAAATATAAGTATAATGTAAAAACGTGCATGTACATAATTAGTGCATTCTAGTAGCACTAATTAAGGCCAACTAAAAGTGGATCCCACTTATGCTTAATATTTTTCATCATGATATCAGGACAGTTGCCTCACCCTGACATTTCTGAATTCATGCTCCCTAAAAGTTATCAAAATAAATGTTGCATTTACTAAGAAAGCAAAACAGTGCTTAAAATAGAAAATACATTTAAACAGCACTTTTAGCATAAATGAATAGCTAGAACAAAATAAGAGTCACGTTGCATTACACAAACACCACTAATAAAAAAAAAACAACAACAAAAAAATTAGGTGGCAGTTGACAAAAAGCCGTTCTAAAACAAAAGGACGGTGAAGAGAAGAGGGGGGAAAAAAAGGGAAATCTGAGGATGATGTGTAACTGGGCAAAGAGCTGCCGTCTCTTGCTTTAACAAGAACATAAATATGACCACATCAAGAGTGCCTCGACATACACGCGTGTGCGTGCTTACTCACGCCGGGAGCGGCAGCGGTGGTGAGACAGTAAAGCGCGCTTTTTAGCTTTCTTATGTCTATTAAACTATGATGAGTGTTTAAGGCCAGTTATACAGTAACTCCACCTGTCTCTCATTCAGGGGGCCGCGCCTTCATATACACACTCACACGCACCAAGACTTTTATAAGTCTATGCAATAATTAAGAGACAAGGACACACAGATGTGCATAAAAGTCTTTCTATTATTCCATCCATCCATCCCACACTGTCTGTTTTTACGCACTGTTTTGGAAAATTTTTATCTCAATAATGTGTGTGATTGTATTTGTGAGCGGCGCTGTCATTTGACAGTTGTTTTTGGGGGGGTTTAACGTCTGTAAACAGCCCACTGACTGACCCTGTATCAATCTCCCGTTCTCTCTCGCTCTCTCACTTTCTCCCTTTATGTCTGTGTCTCTTGGTCTCTTGGGGACAACCGGTGACATATGTTCAACATCGTCCCCTCCTTTCCCCAGCTCACGCTCACACTCACACACACACACACACTCAAATACACTCACTCACACACACACACGTTCTGGGTCAGTGACTGAAAAGGTTACCGCCTCAACTGCAACCTGGCTTCTCTGCTACAACACAAATCACTCTCTCGACACAAGAAACAAGAGAATGTGTGTGTGTGTGTGTGTGTGTGAGAAGGGGCGGCACCTTCACTGTTTAAAATGGCAAACGTCATTTTGTATAGCCCTCATTCTGCTCCTATGGATATCATCCAAACCCATTTACACATCAGATTTACATGAAAGAGACGCTTTCAAAGGATGCTTGTGAAGATTTGGCTGATGAAATCAAGTGTGAAGTGTGTGCAGGTTAATACCACAGCGGCGAGGGAAAGGAAAACAGATGTGAGAGTCTAGTTAAACCGGATGACTGAATTACAGTTCAAGAAAAAGGAAAGGAGGAAATAAACTAGAGGCGTTTGATGTTTGATCATTTTGTTAAAGACTTATGTTTATACACTATGCTTCTTGTTCTCATTTCATCTTCATCAAACCCTGGTGCTCTTAAGATTATAAACACATAGTCTTATAAGCAAACACACACAGGCCACAATTTTATTAATGTCTTTAAGAGGCAACAAACGAGTTTATTACCAAATGTCAATTATCTTTTTAAACATCTGTACACAGGCTGTGTGTGAGGGTGCTTGTGTAGTGGATGAACTTTCAAAGCCTTCAATCGTGTGCGTTGCATCATTAAAAAAAAATAATAAAAAATTGGGCTTATTCTCGGTTGTAGCTGCTGGTCTTGAAGAGTCGACAGCGGCATATGCATGCATAAGTGAAGATAGATGGAGAGCGAGGGAAAGAGCGAGAGGGGAGATAACTGTCTATTGGGGACATTTTTTTTCCCAAGCGAAACATCACACATGACCAGAGATATCCAGCAGTCGTTGGGAAGAAAATTAGGAAAGCTCCTTTTTCTACTGATGTCCTATTATTCTTTTAAAGATTTCTTGACAATTTCACCAAATTTCAATCAAAACTCAATATTGAATTCATGGCTGTAAACATCATTCCAATTGAATTATATCTACTAGGAAAGAAAAGTAAATAACAAAATAAATAATTAAAAAAAATTATATGATAAAATTTGTACTGTTAATGGGGAACGATCTTGTCAGAGTTATTGAAATAATAAGTTATCGCATAAATAATACATTATTATTTTCTTTTTTATGCTTGGCGAAATTGAATTCAACTGAATACATTCAAAATGTAAATGTTTTCAAATTTGGCAACAGAGCAGGAAAACTTGTAAGGTCAAATTAATATGAGCTTATTTAATAAAGAATAAAGTATACACAAATCTATTTATATCCTTATAAATATGTCGTGTATATATATATATGAACTTATACCTTAAGTTTTATGCCCAATTTTGGACAAAATTCAATGGAAGTAAGAACTGAAAGAACAAAATATAGTACAGGAAAGGTGGAAAAATCTACTGATAATATGTCAATAGTGAGAGATTAATTATTTCTCCCAAGCACCCATTTGCTTTCCGGTTGAAAGAGAAAATCATAATATCTTCATGTAAGTCAAACATACATCCTCTTTACATTTTCTGTGTGCAGTTTGCTGCATGAGAGGACAGGCTGCAGTGCAGCATGGGAGATTTATGACAGCCAGGAACCCATGGCATCTAAATGAGTCTGTGTAAGTGCATATGAGTGTGCAGATGCCTACACGCTCCTTATATCCCTGAGAAGAGGGATGACAACACTTCATGCACACTAGATTCTGAAACTGCATTCAAACGAATATGTATACATATGAGATACGTATGAAGAATATGTTGTTGTGTTGAATCCAACCTATTAAGCTTTGCAAGCACCACTGACAAGCAATCGTCTGATATTTAAAAAAAGAAGTAATAATAAGAAAGAAGAAGATATTGCCTACATATTTTTAAAAACAATGAAACAAGAACTAATTCCTTTTATCTTAAAAAAAACAGCATAGGAGGTGATGATCAGTTGCAAGACGAGCAATAGTGTCCATCGCCACTGTTGTCAAATGTTGCATAGTGAATGAAAAAATTAAAGCTACGGCAGACAGCAAGAGTTCAGTGAAAGCAGTTAAAGCCACAGTACTACAGCAAATCTTTTTAGAGAGACTGTACTAATAGAAGAGTAATATATAGTAATATATCACTAAGTATATTGAACCTTATTTTACTATTTTCTTATTTAAATAATACACAAGTCATGGCATGACCCCTTTACATTTCAGTCTTTTTATACAAAGCAATCATGTGGCAGTTTGTAACTAGAGCAGGCTACATATGAACTACTTTTTAATGCTTTTTTCTCATTTTTTTGAGCTAGAGAGCAGCCTCACTCACACACACACACACACACACACACACACACACACACACACACACACACACACACACACACACACACACACACACACACACACACAGACACACACACAGAAACACACAGAGAAACACACACATCTTCACCTAATTCCAAGGTTCATGGTCTCTGCTGTACCAATCATGCCAATTGCTAACAGCATGTTGTTGCAGATTTTTGCTGCCTGAAAGAGAAAAATCCGAAACATCAGTTCAGACACAGAAGTAATTGAATTAAAAGATTCTGTAGTAACCTTTTATCGTTATGCACTACGCGTGCACAATAGTTTGAGTATTAATAAAATAGGTCATATCATAAATAATCAACTCTTTTTAAGCATACTACACATAAGTATTCTAACTTTCAGAACTCAGTGGGTTAAAAATGTGCATTCATGATAACAAAGCAATCTGTGTTGAAGCTGAGATAGTTTGCCAGTTTAGTCTAATGGTCACTTTTTAAGTCATATCCTGATGTAACAGGATGTGACATCCTCTGCAGAATCTGACTTTGTTGCAACCAATAATTCAGCTGCTGGTCTCTTTTGGCCAGAGGAGAACAGCACTGTAAAGCTGCTTTGACACAATCTTGATTAGAAAAAAAATGCTATATAAATCTCACATTTAGTTTTATTGTCTACATCTATCCCAGACCTATACCTACCGTTACAATAATGCAAATATAGTAATTATTATTGTTCAGAGTGTCAAAAACAACGCAATATTAATTTGTGCATGCCCAATAAGCTCTGGTGGCCTTCTAGCCCTAAACGATCATTACAAGATGTGTGTGAACCAAACTCAAAGCATCCTGTGGCGAATTATACTATTTCTATGTGAAAGGGGATTTTGAAGTTCCACTGATGACACCATCTCTTTGTTACAATTTTTAGTTGATTAGAGGCTGAAGAACGTTAATGTTTGTGTGTATTTACCTGTCCACTTCCCACTTGGCCACAGTACACTACATTTGCTCCCATACAGGTGAGCAGCTCCTGGGCAGCATTAAATTCCTCCTCGACTCCACCAACCATAAAGGTGAGTTTAGCCAGACTGGCTGCACCAACACCTGAAAAGAACACAGTCACGACTCTAAAAATCATTGCAAATGTACACAAAAAAAAAAAAACAAAAAAAAAACCCACCAAATTCAGTTGGTTCTTAGTGTGTTTATTTATAGTTGATGTGGTGGTACCATTATAATGATGGCATAAAGATGGTTATGTCATAAAATAAAACATACATTTATTTTAATTTTATTCTATTTTATAACCATATTAATTAATGGTATTTACATTTTTCTCCAGTACTTTGATGTATAATATGGCAAACGTCAACAACAACAACAACAAAATAATATTACTAGCATAATACATGTTCAAAGATCAAGTTTATTATTATTTTTTTTAAATATCATCATAGCTCTCTACATTATTATACAATTAAGGATCATTATAGAAAATGAAATGTAACCTTCTAATTTAAGTTAAGCAGGTCAGGATTTAGTCAACTGTGTGTGTGTGTGTTTTGGGGCAGAGGAGGGTATTAATAAGCTGTCTGGCACCAGCGGGACAACATTTGAGTGTTTGCCTTTAAAAGCCGATTGTCCAAATCATCCTTCACAACTCTCTGAGGACAAGGACCCATTGTCCTCCTCCCCACAAACACATAGACTTGCGTACGACAGCTGTGCCTAAAGCGACACTCCTCCCCCTAAGTGAACACGCCCCCTGGGGTATGAGTGACAGCTCTAAGGGGTAATTAACTTTACACTTTATCATGTTCAATTAAGCGCCACGCCTTAAGAGGACCAAGCGTGGCCAATCACGTTAAAGCGTGCCATGTTCTACATGGGAGGGGTGCTTTTAAAGCTGCTGACATAGATATGTGTGTCCAGGGATTTGCCCGATTAGAATGCAATTAAAGCAGTAAAATTGGCCAGATTTTTTTTTTTTAAGACTAAAACCTCATCTGCTGCATTGAAATCCCTAATATCTGCATAAATAAACACACAAACGCGATCCAATGTATCCAACTTTATATTACACGCTGGATACAATATGAGCTAGAAAAATGGCATTTGCTTTGAGGTAAGTGGTCTGTTTGTGTGTGTCAACACTAATGAATAGGCTGTTTATACTGAGAAGCTAATAATGCTGAAGTTAATTATTAAAGACTAAGAGAAAAGAGCTGATGCAAGATAGATCGAGTAAAACGGAGATAAAGAAAGAGGGTCAGAGAGAGGGAGAGAAAGGAAAAAAAGAGACTTTATGACTTCCCCTGTATTGATTTTAGCCATACTTATCTGTCATCAATAATTCTCTAATTAGCTAAGCGTGTTTGTCATTTCCCTTACGCTACATAGCATCTCTAAGAATAAATGTGCATGTGCTTGTTGATATACAAAAATTGGCACACTTTTTAAATTACACTGGTTTATCACATTTAATGAAGACATCACATTAACGCATTTACAATGCTAATAGTAATGCATGGGAAGCATTAAAAAGCGTACAAAAATTAAAAGATGATTGTAACTGGTCAACTGCAGCATTCTGCAACCAATTTTTTTGTGTCCTCTGAACCATGTAAACAAAACTGTGTATTTGTCTCAGGAAATATTAGTTTTCATATCGAGAGAAAAATATCATTGCATAAAAACAAAGAAGCACTTACTAGGTATCACTAACCTTATCTGATCTAGATCTACTTTATTACCACAATTTTTGCACAACAATTACTGAAATGGGTTTAAAATGTAAAACGTGTTAAGCTGACCCGAGTAGCTTTTATTAGTAGCTGAAAAATCAAATCAGGGTGGCTAAACTTCTCAATAAACAAGTAAAAAAAAAAAAAAAAAATCTAATCTACATCAGGTTAAAAGTCTAAATCTATAACAACAAATATATAATGAAGAAACCCACACGGACGTGAACTCTGACGGAGACGTACGCAGTTGTTTGTGGTGTCAGGTACCACAAACTCTCTTTCCAGCATCTTAAACACTCAAAAAAGCCACTTAAGGCTGTTAGTGCTTTTTAAAACGCCGAAACGCTTCATTAGTGGCAAAGTAACATTACACTACATTTGTGTATAAGAGCCTCTTTTCCCAGGCAAAGCGAGATGATGGAGCAAAAACCACCTCATCGAGCGTGTAGATCTCAGAGCCTTTATTGTGTGTAAATAAAAACCCCATGCAAACCTCTTGTCGTCTTTCTACAAGCCTCTAGAACTGCTGACAGTAATAAAGACTCTAAATGACGAAATCAGTTCTTTTTTCAGCCCTCCCCACCAGACGCATACACAAACACACTTGTCCTTTTTTTTTTTTTGCAACCTATCAGCTATCCTCCTGAGCTGATCAATAACTTTCTTTTTGACTGTAAAAAGACCAACATTGATCGCAAACAGACAATAGGGATTTGAAAGCGATTGTCTCTCTAAACGACTGCGCTGGCAGGGCATTAAAAAGATCTCGAGAGAACATTCTAGGAACCGTTCTTATTGTGTTTCCAATACTAGAAACACTGCTGTAAAAACATTAGGTAAACCGTGATAAAACAGACACTATATCAGAAGATGTCAATGATTCATTTGGTTTACTATCGAAGCTATATTTGTCCGTATTATGCCATCAGGCCAGTAATGCATACAGCTTTCATTCCACCTAAACCCCTTAAACTAGTGAGTTTTGATGAGCCAATTTAGTTTTCTGATGTTACATTGAAAAGGTACAGAAATCACCTAAAAAAATCTTTCCCTGTAAACACTGTACAGACCAAAACTAAAACACAGACAAAGAGCTTCACAATTTGAGGGAAATCGGTGAAAATGATCTACCATTAATTGTGATTTTAAAGGGTCACTCCACCCCAAAATTAAAATTTTGTCATTAATCACCTACCCCCATGTCGTTCCAAACCCGTAAAAGCTTTGTTAGTCTTCGGGAACAAAAAGCTTATGACCTTTCCTGTATAAATAGACCCCGTGTTTTGATTTTAGCAAAATAATTTGTGTCTTTCATACTTTTCTGGATCTTGACAGTGAATGGGACAAGCCTCCCAGTTTTCTTTAAAAAAAAAAATTCTTTAAATTTAATTTTGTTTAGTGGGCAAAAAAAGCTTTTATGGGTTGGTGGGGTAAGTGATTATTGACAAAATCTTTATTTTTGGGTGTGGTTAAAAAAAGCAAAAAACCCCTCCAGGTAAATAAAAAAAATTATATATAAAATTATTATTACTGCTACAATAAAAAAAATGAAACAAAATAAGAAATATCACAATTGTAATAGTTAATGAAATAATGTTAATAATAATTAATTTTACAGTACAACTGTAAATTTACAATAATAATACTTACGGCTTTAAAAATTAGCAATGTATTTAAACCGTAGTCCATACAGCTTGTGTTTTGTTCACAACAGCCAGGTTACATGAGATTCTGGTTACCAGTTTGAGAAGCACATTGGTGCATACCAAGTGTGTCACAGTAGTCCTTAATAGTAAAGCCATCGCGTTTTGCCCCCAGGTGGCTGGTCCCAGTATAAGTCATAAACCCCGCCCTCTCCATGTAATCTAACTGGACACAAGCTAAATAATTACATTTCATTTCAAATATTTTGTTATTAAACATGGTTTTTGTCATTTAATGTGGATTTTATCACGCTGATGTAACTTTTTTTTTTTAAGTTTTAGTCATGTGATGTGATGCCATGATTGACAGCTTCTCTGAGTGAGGCGCCAATAGACTTTTTACTCTGGTCCCAAATCAGTGCAATATGCCTGTGCCCTATTTGGACAATCACTTTTCTTCAATTGAAGTGAATGAAGATGCGTCATCCATCTTTTTTTACAACCAAAAAGAAAATGCTGAGATTGCATGGAGCAGCATTTACTACATGTAAATGAACGCAGCACCACGCTTCCCTGAAACACACGTCAAATGTATATATTTAATTAAATTGCAACCTTTGCCTTCACTGTAGATAACCAAACTGTCCCAAAAATCACAATTTGGCTTTTATTCCAATTAATTCATGCAGCTCTTCTGACACATTTTTCAAAATAATCTTTTTTTGTGTTTCACAGAAGAATACTAAGCCTCACATGCTATGAGTGAGCAAATGATGGCAGAGATTTAATTTTTGGGTGTACTGTGCCTTTAAGAAACTTTTTTTTGGCTTTTGATGCAGTGGGAACGTTCTTACTAGTGTAACAGGAACAAACATATTTACTAGCTTCATGTGGCTAAACCTATAATTACGGCGAAAAGGAGATATTTTCTCAGACAAATTAAAACACCAAGCAAACTTAATACATTTCTTTCTGCATATATAAAAAACACACACACATGAGAACTGCACAGATTAATAGTTTCTACGCCAGCAGCCCCAATGTGGCGTGCTGTCAGGTTCACGGAGGCAAAAGAGTTTACAAGCCGCCACACACAAACAAACCCAAACCTTCACACGGTCACAAGAGAGCCTTGCACATATTATCTTCATCATTCAGATAAGTAGGACTTTAATCACCACCGTCGTCACCCCCATTCTCACCCGCATCGGTTCCTTTGAGTGTGGACAACAAGTGAAGAATGATCTGGAATCAATGATCCCCCAGGCCAGGAGCCATCAGTATATCGGCTCCTAAGGATGCTGATTAGTGGCTCTTCGCACATGCACACATGTTCCTCAAATAGCACCATAATCAGCATTTTAAAATGATCCATAATTGAGGACTTAAAAGCTGCTTAACAACACTCATCTTGTGCATGACGGGTACACACATTTAAACACAAACACACACGCTTTTGGGAGCCACAGTGACTGTTTAAAGCAGGAGAGGGGGGTTTTGAATGACAGTTCCTCGACAGGGGGCATAAGTGCGTACCAGATGACACCAGAAAATGATAGACAGCTTTTCATTCACGTCTTAGCGCAGCACTAATGTACAGTTCAGACCATGCAGACGACGAAAAACAGGTCTTAAAATCTTAATCTGAAGTTTTTAAATCGCTTTATATCATACTATCTGATCGTTCTTTCCTGGTCAGACTCAACCTCATAAACACAGTAGCGCGCACACACACACACACACACACACACACACACACACACACACACACACACACACACACACACACACACACACACACACACGCACACACACATGCACACACACACGCAGTGCTATAAAAGTCCAGGCTAGACAGCTGCTATGGGTCTGTTTCCATCTGGAGTTCAGGACAGACACCGTCCACCCCCTTCACACACACGTCTCCCAGTCCCTGGCCTTCCCAGCGAGGATCTTGTTATGCTAATTCCTCTGTCACTCACCTATCTATCAGGCAGTCTCTTCCTCCCCCTCCTGCTCCGGCCGACAGAGGGCAGAGATATTAATGAGCGCGCTCACAGCGTCCAAAAACAGCACGGGGAAAGCTGATCTACATTAGGACATATCTGGGGTCCCACCTCTCCATGAGTGATCTTGTTTCTGGTCAATCTAAATCCCAGATTTTCTATTGTGAAGGGGCATCTGCTGTTCCTTCAGGATAGCCAAGCTACAGTTATGAGTGAGAAACAATGTAACTGACTTAATTAACACTGCAGCTATGAAACATGAAAACTCTTATCAGATTCACACATATAAAAAAAATAATAATAATAAAAGAGGATGAAGATATACTATTTATGCTGTATTTCATAATAAAACACCTATAATTATTTTTTCAAAATATTGGCAACTAATTTCTGAAATTATGCAATATGATTTTGTGCATTGTTGTAAAAGGTTATGTTCTTAAAAGTAAAAATAGAGAGATAAATAAAAAAATAGCAGCCCTCTTCATTATTATATATGCCTTAATAATCGAAATGTACGTAAATGTATAAAATTTACATCAATTTAATTTTTAGGCATGAGACATCATTGCAAAGTATGAAAATGTAAGAAAATAGATTTAAAAAATGCCAATCATATTTAATTGTCAAAACTGATCTGACTAAAGCCATCCTTTAATAATAAAAAAAAAGTATTATTTTTTTAAGCCTGTTTGGTTACCCAATGTACTTGACAAAGAAATATTTCACTTTAGACTTCTAATGCATTTTGAAAAGATGATGTGAAAGCCAGAGGTTGTCATTTTCTCCTTTATTAGCACTGATCTACATACGGGCCTGATGGGTGAAGGCTGGTCCATCAAAACGGCTCATGCATGCAGGCTGTTAGATCAGTGATAATAAATGAGAGGAGAGAAGAAAAGAAGATCGTTTCACGCGTTCAGAAAGAGTCTAAAATTAAGTCAAAGGAAAACAAAGGGAAGTTTAACCGTTTAACAAAGATTTGGCAAGTGACCACATCAGGAAAATATACATTAGGAGTTACGTACATCGGTAAATACTGCATTGACTTGAGGTTAAGGCACCGTGAGAGCAATGCACCAACACGGCCCAACAAAACCAGTCCCACCACACTGTGACACAAACGCTCTCTCGCACAGAAAAAGCCGAAGTTTTCCCACCGTGAGCTGCATAGTGAGAGTGAGCGACAGTGTGCCGCAATCTCAGCAATAACCGAGGAATGTGGGTAATTACTGTTAACTAGCCAAGCACTTGTTAGACGCGGCAACGGCCACACACCCCACGTTTCAGAGCGTGTGACGTTAGCCGAGGTTTGTTGTGGGTCCAATTCTGCAACGGCAGACAGTGAGGTTTGCGCCTTCGAGTTTATTACAAATCTACGCAAAAAAAAAAAAAAAAAAAAAAGACAAAGAGAGCGAAAAAGAGAGAGAGAGACAGAGTTTGTTCGTCATTTTATGAGTGTATTATTTGAGAAACACAGTGCGATGTGCCAAACCTTAGTGACGCACAGAGAGAGAAACACAAAACCCAGGGTATAAAATTATATCAAAAGAAAATCAGCTTTAAAAAAAAAATACAACATGATCTCTCACACGCATGCAAATTCTCCTTTCCACAACAGAGACTTATGTGAGAGGAGATGGGAGATGCTGGGAACAGACACAATGGCGTCATGATGGCTGGAGTGCCACCTTCTGGACACGCTGTTTATTTAAGGACTGGAGCTGCTGTGTTTTGTAATATGGTCTGATAAATGCTCCCCATAGACCTGATAAAAACACGGAGGCTGATCATTTGGGCTATGAAAAACTATCTGTTTCGCCTCACTACTGATAAATATAAACCCTCTCTTAATATAGAGGTCATAATCTACAAGTACTGTGTTTAGATTTATTCAATGTTGACTGCTTCATCCTATTTTTAGCGGTTCAGTCTTTTTACTTGTTATTACTTTTAATGAGGTCTGTAAAATACATTTGACTCGACTGTTTTTTTTTTGCCAAATTAATCGGTCTTGAACTTTTTGGAAAAAAATAAAAAGGTGGTTAAAGCGTGGTTAAGTCCACAGGGGGGGAAATCATAAGGGTTCAGAATGGCAAAGGCTGAATGTATAACATTTTTCTTATTGGGTGAAACATTTCTTTTTATCGCAAATACGTTTCGAACATTTCGTCCTCGACTCCAAAAGCAACGGATATAAAATGGAAAATGGTAAATCCTCACCGCTAAGATGTTAAGGAAGGATTAGATCACAGTCTAGTCCAAGGGCTTGAGAACATACACCCATTCACTTTTTATAGCATAGTCCACACACAGGCTCTTTAAAATCTTGTCTGCACTACAGACGCCAATCAGTAAACATACATCCAGCAAACCTTTAATGCCTGAGGAGTTTCCCCACTCACACAAGTTGTGCATCTTAAACGTGCTTGTCCAGGGCAGTTTCTCAGCTCTTTATGGCCTTTTATCTACATGAAAGGCCCTGGACTGGGAGAGCCAACATTACGGCTCCATCAAAGTGAAAGCTACTGACAGCGCTGTCCTCCATAACGGCTCAGGCCATTAAAGGCCCTGTCACAGAGCCTTCCCGGGGAATCTGCATAATATAACCCGAATGTGTTTATGTTTCTGGAAAACTGTAGGTTTCTTTGTGTCAATTATTTCAACAGGAAATTATTCTGCTATTCTGACACAAAGGTAAACAAATACAAACCTAAATTAAATTATTAATGTGCCATAAAAGGAACTGAAAATTACCACATAAACTTAAAAAAAAGAGGATATGGCAGAATTTAAGTTGAGTTTGCGAAATCTGTGAGTAGAACATTAGTCATAAGAGCAAGGTACAGTAACACATAGCGCTATATACTATATATAGGTACAGGAATTTTAAATATGTACAAAATAAAACCTGACTAACTGAGACACATGCACATCTGTGAACCTACTGACCATAATAAATGGCTCAGTGAGAACACAGTTCAATCATTAAACAACACATAACACCGTAATTGCATTTCCACAGCGAGCACTTCCAAGAAATTGAAACAATGAGATGCTGTCAATCAAACTCGGCTTTAAGAGGTGGTTCTCAGGTCGATCATACCTCCTGACACTGGAGCATCCATGAACACTGCTCCCATCTTCTCAGCAGCAATCGCCATCTCTTTGGAAACTGCAGGGTCAATGGTGCTGGAGTCAATCAGAAGGGTGCCTTTTTTTACCTTCCTTAATGAAGAGTGCAAAATCAAACCGAACGATGATAAATGTCATCATAAGAAGCCCGGGAATATTTAAATGAGCCTAACCTCTGGCCAAATCCAAATTAGGCATGTTACTTTGGCCTTTGTTTTATATTTACTGCTTAAAAGCACCAGTAAATAATTGGATAAATAAAAACAATTATATAATTCAAAAGAATAGTATTCAGAAGCAAATCTAGCTGTACAATTTAACACATGCTTGAAGACCTAAGATCTCTTGAATATTTTAATCATTTAAAAGCACATTTTATTTACATTCTTTGGTGTTACGCGAGTAAACAATAAACCATTTAAAATTGCTGTATAATATAAAATATACTGTATATTAAATAGATATTATGCAAAATTAGATATAAACACTACATATTCTCATCACTACCAAAAAAAAAACTGCGCTGCTAAACAATTTTATAGTCATATTAGCAGTCTTTGATGAATAAACTTTTTGATCAGTTTGATCAGTTATTTTTTAGTATAGTCATTCAAAAGTAAAAATTTTAAACTGTAGCATATATGACAGCTACAGCATTAGTCATTTAAAAGCAAATATTAGTTCACTACTAGATGAACTGCTGTAAATTCCAATACTCCACTGGTTTATAACGTAACTTTGGTGCCGCATTTTACATGCCTCCTACAAACCAGATTTCCTTGGAATTAAGGCAGATTTAAAAGAATTACTAGATTAAGCCTAGACCTAATCATACAGTCAGTGGAAACTCCTTAATCTTAAACTATTCTTAATCATTATAAATAATAGACATGTGCTTTACAGATTTATACCTAATTTAACTAAGTTTGGTAATGTAATACGCTACAATTCAGTCAGCATTGACTTTAACACTGCGAAGAGTTTAATGTGAAAGGGCTTACTTAAGTATGCCATTGGGTCCTGTGTAAACCTCAATGACGTTGGGGCTGGACGGTAGCATGGTGATGATGCGGTCAGCTTTATCAGCCACTTCAGCAGGGCAATCCAGGATCTGGGAAGACAAGCAAATGCAATTATTTGTACCGCCTCATTCACAGAACTGTACGGCCTAGATGTTGGAAAGACGATGGTAGATTTCGCCTTAGCGCATTGTTTGAGAAAGAGACACTTCTACCTGTGCTCCCGAGTCCTGAAGCTCTTTGAAAGACTCTGGGAAGACATCAGTAGCAATGACAGGATATCCATGCTTCAGTAGGTTTCTAGCCATAGGTGTCCCCATATTACCCAGTCCAATAAAACCCACTGGGGTCTTGGAAGCCATTGATCTACAGGATACTGAAAAATCACAAACAGACAGAAATCATAAATTACAGCTAAATAAAATCCTCCCTATAGACACAGAAAGCTTTGATAGTCACAGTGTGCACCGCAACTGGCAACAGAAGATTTTTAGCCTAATATGTCTATAAAACATAGACTCACTGGAGCAATTTTGTAAAAATCAATCAGTGTGAATACAAATTCACGAAATAAGACATTAAGCACTACTGAGAAATCTTTGTAAGATTTCTTAACCAACAATATCAATTGCTTATAAAGACCTTCATATCTTTACAGATCCAGATGTTTAGAAGAAACCGATGATAAAAATCAACAATTATTTTGTACAAAAGTATTAAACGAGGTGACAAAAGCTTTGTGAGAAGGCTGAGACACGTATTTAATTTAATAACACAGTTTAATGTATTATTTACCTTATAGTTTGCTGCTAAAAAACCCTTAACTATAGTGTAACCTATGAGCTCCTAAACACCAGATGCATTGCACAATATGTCTGAACATCAAAAAGCAAACAGTGACTTGCTTATTGTTCACAATGTTTGTTTACATGCTTTGACATAACTGTCAAAGCATACTTCATACATATTCGCGTATTTTGCAGACTGACAAACAAAACATTTAGATAAAAGAACATTTCCATACTGCCCTTTGCAATAACATTAGCGGCGCTTTAACCACCTTGTTCTGTCAATGGACAATTAATGAGGAAACAACATACCCAAAGTGAGCTCCACATGTTTATTGCTTCTTTTATAAAAATTCCGATACCCTCTAAACAAAGCGGCCATGCTTATTTCTCTTGACCTCAGCTCCTCATTGACAGCACGAGTCAGGAACTCAGGGGGCGGGGCATTTGACTGACAGCAACATTCCTCCAATCACTGATAAGGATTTGCCTACCGACCAATTAGATCGAGATCGTCGTTGAGATATCATGTAGTTTCTCTCAAAGTTGCTGCTGTGATTACTCTGAACAGAATTAAGATGATACCTTTCCTTAAAGATTAAGGATGGCTAGACGTTTTAGTCTTTGCGTGAAATTATAACCGCGTTGTCCAAATCAATGGACAGTTCTGCCAAAATACCTTCGCTGTTCTGCATAATATTACACATACACGAATATTTTAAATAATAAACGCTGAAAAAATAAATAACTAATAAAATATTATTCTAGTAGACTAATAATTTCATAAATGTGACTGCTGAGCGTTTCCTTTAAAATATATCGTACTTCATAAAGTTTACAAACATATTTCATATAGACATATTTGATTTATATATATATATATATATATATATATATATATATATATATATATATATATATATATATATATATATATATATATATATATATATATATATAACTGGATATACTTCTTAAAAAAAAATACGTATACATTACGTGTCTAGGAAGCTTTATCTATCTCCTAACATATTAAATGATCAAACGTTTCCTAAAAGTATAATAGCCTATATACATGCAGATTTTTGCCATTTTTCAATATTTTCCACGTATGTTTCACTGAAAAGGACTGATGTATCGCACTGAAATGATTCGTTTTCGAGCCGAACGGAATTATTGTGTCCCAATGTGCGTACTATCCATACTGTCTTCCCTAAATATTACTGAACATTGCTAATATCATCTACAATTTAGGACGGATAGTATGCACACCGGCACGTACTCTAAAAGTTGAGTTGTTCTGTTCGAGAGAACCGATTCTCTGAAAAGATTCATACCTCCCGTCTCTATTTTGTTAGGGTTTTTGACTAACCAATGATGAAACGCGGATCTCGGTGACAAGGGTAAATAAACCAATCACAGGGCGCAGCAGACCGGAAGCAGGATGACGTTTCTAGATTCTCAAAACATGTTGACACCCGGTTCAGCTACATGACAGAGACACTCTCCATCTGCGTTATCTAGCAATCTAAACAACAAGAGTTACAGATCTTCAAGTAAACATGGATTACAGGTATAGCTGACCTGGCGCGTGACGACTATAAGATGTATAGTGACCATCTTGGAAATGCACGTTGGGATTTGTATGCGGTCAATCTCGATGTATTTAGGGGTGGGATTGCAGTGGAATTAATAAAACTCATCAGCTCGTCCTCCGAGGCCAGTGGTTTACGTCGCGTAATAAATAACTTGCACGTGTAGAGAAATGCTACATCATCTAGTGCACTTGTAACTGCCATTAAAATCCGCAGTGACTTGTTAGTTGGCGAGCTGTTGCAAGTGAAATGTGTGTAGAAAGTCGCTTTCGGTTTAAGCAAACGTGCTTTGGTGGGATAAAGAAGTAACGGTATGTTTTAAACTATCGTATACTGAGTTTAGCGCGAAAATGTGATTTGCTGTATTGAATCGAGCTGTCATTGACGGTAAAGGCCTGAACGGGGATGACAGCATCAGCAGTGCCATGCATACAGGCCTACTCGGCATCGCCCCATCCGGCCTGGAATAGGGCAGGTCTTCTTCATGCAGCTGCACATGGCCTTAAACTAAATGCACGTCAGCTTAGAAATAATTAAGCATATAAATAACATGGGAATGCAGTAGAACGACCTGTAGCTAATTGCACAGTTTGTGTTGCTTAAACGTGCTGGCGTGCAATTTTCAATGTAAACTCTCAATTTTTTGGCTGCATCAGTTTCAGAGTAGCGTAAACTTTGGCGAACATCTCACGAGGTTAAATGAATCAGGAGAGACTTATTGTGAAATTAACCTTTCATTCTGTAAAAGCAATGTTTTCTGCATAGCTATGGTTGCAGTATGGCTCTCTGACTATTTCAAGTCCTTTTTATCTATCTTAGTAGCTCCGAATAATGCTAAATAATAATAATAAAAAAAAACATTCAGTGTTGTACAAGGGCGTTGGGGTTTATTTTGCAATATTTGACTCTGAATGAACAATATTTCTTTGCCTATATTATTAAAGAAAACTGTGTCACTTAAACTTAAACATTATTTCTTTCAGGTAGACCAATCACAGGCTTTCCCTGAGCGCTCATGATGTTGTCAGCCTGTAATACCGGAGCACCTTCTGGTGGAGGAGGAAGTGTTGTCATGGAGACGTCTAACTTTGCCCATGTCATCTTCCAGAATGTTGGGAAAAGCTTCCTCCCGCAGGCAGCGCTTGAATGTCACTACACACTCACCCCCTTCATCACCCCACATCCCAAAGACTGGGTTGGCATCTTTAAGGTTGGCACACATTAAATATTTTAATAACATCTGGCCAATATTTACGTTTTCATACACACAAATTCTTGCTGTAAGGAAATTCTGTCCACCCAATTTAATCTCACTTTCTTTTTTCTCTCTCTCTCTTCTTTCATCTCGAAACTTAATCTTGCACTTAATCAAGAGGAAATGAGCGCATGGGAACTTAAGATGCAGTGATAGTTTATGACTGGAATAAAAGGCACTTCAAATCAACCAGATCTTTCCAGACAGTATTTAGAGTGGTGGGTTGCAGGGGAAAATGTGGATTGGAAAAAGATGGTTAATCCGCTCAATATCACTGTTGTTTTGATGGTTAGTTTACGGGGGAATAGAGTTGTGGTGTGATTGAGTGAGTGTGTGTGTGTGTGTGTGTGTGTGTGTGTGTGTGTGTGTGTCTCTGTGGGCGTTTCCCCACAACAAATGAATCCTTCCTTATGCTTTTGCTTTACTATTTTCTCCTTTTATTCTTGTGTCTGCAATAAAATGTAGTATATTAACAGATATTAGCTGCTATGTGTAATGCACAACTGGATTCTAGTAGTCTTATATGGTAGGTAGACCTATATGGTTAGATGAATTCTGATAATATATATGGAGTCGCATTTAAGGTTTTAATGAGTTAATGTGGGAAATATTCTTCAGGCATTTACATACACTCAGTACACCCATTTTAACCTGTGCTTTATGTTACTTGGAGAACCACAGGCTCCCTCTGGTGGTTTTGAGAAAGGACTGCTCATTCTAGAAAGCAGCAAGTTGCATAATAGTTTAACAATGACTTAAAGTTTCATTGTGCAGAGGCTGTTGTTGTTTTTTTACTCAGCTTAAATAGAATTACATTACGCGTAAAATGTAATTTAAATTTTTATATGAAATGTTGTTGCTTATATTTGAATGACTGCCTTTTTTTGTCAGGTTTTTTTTTACCTAAAATGCAAAGTTTCACTTTTAAATTGTTAATTAATTATTAGCTAATATTTCAAATAAATGTTATATAACATATTTTATAATAATTAATATGAATAACAGAATGTTATCTTTTTATTTCTAAGTTTCTACAAATAGCTAGCTGCAGCTTTTTTACTTTTCTGTACAAGTACAATTTGTACTTGCAATGTCCCTTTTTATTTAATCTGCAAATTTCAGTTTTAAATTAAATAGATTTTTCATATTCAATGATATTGTATTTTATCTCTTTTTTGTACAGTTCTATATATATTTAGCTGTAGCTTTTTTTAGTTGCATGTGCGAGTGTCCCTGTGTGTGTTTAAAAAAAAAAAGAAAAACTCTATTTTTGAAGTTTGCAGGGTGAACGAACATAGTACTCTTTATGAAGGAGTATGTTGAGGCACGTTGAAAATAGGCTACCTTTAAGCAATACAAAAATGCAGTGTAATCATGCATATACACATACAGTAGGTTTGTGCACAGACGCGCACACACACACACACTCGTTGTACTCCAGTACTATATAATTAAGTTGTCGCGCACATGCCGAACATGTTCTTATGCACCTGATTTATAGTTACGTCAGCCCTCTTATTATTTAATTTATCGTTTATAGGTCATGTGTGTACAAGCACAGCTTGTTTGAAACACACACCGATGAATTCTCTCTTTTTCTTTCCTCTTGCTCTCCTCTTTACTTCTCTTCTCTGTAATTAATAGGTGATTTCTTCACAGATGACTGCGTTCCAGATGAAAGCAGGATACTTTCCATAAAAAAAGAAATTACAGATGTGATATATTATAATCAAATTAAATTTTAGGTGGTGCTGTGAAAATTCATGATGACAAATTACTGATTGTGTGTGTGTGTGTGTACTTTGTTTGTAACTGTATGTAACATATTTATGATGGTGGACTACATTGTCTTCTTCATTTCCTTCATAGTTAAAACTACGTAAAACCGCGCAATCACTCATTTGCACACACACACACACAAATATGGGTGGTTATGGAGGTGAAAATTTTACACGTACTTCAAAGGCAGAAATGATGAAATTCACATGCACACTCACACTTTTCAGAGTAACCACACAATCTTTAGCCGCGTTTGAAGCATGTGTAAAATTTTCACCTTTTTCCCGGTCCTTTTTTCCATTACGCCTCCTTTTTCCAAGCCTACACACACACACACACTCACACACACAAATATACTGTGCCCCCTTTTCACAGCTGGCTAAGAAGTTCAGAAAAGAGGCTCAGTGTTTCCTTTCCCCTTTGAGCTTATTGTGATATTTATAACCTGTGAAATCGAAATGTGACAAAATAATAAGACTTTAGATCTCTCAAAGTTTTATTGTATTGTTAAGTAACATTTGTTTTTTCTCAATCTCTTTCCATTCGCTTTGATCGGGTGATCCGTAAACATTTTATATAGTATCTGTGTTTATATAGTTTCGCTTGGATCTTTTTGGTAAAACTGAATAAGTCTATGTTGTATACATATTACTTTTCATTTCTTTCAAAGGCCTTCGTTGGTCTTTCACAAAAGTTTTAGTTCTGACTCACTTCTTGTTTACTGTTTCTGTGTGTGTGTGTGTGTGTGTGTGTGTGTGTGTGTGTGTGTGTGTGTTAGGTGGGCTGGAGCAGTGCGAGAGACTACTACACGTTTCTCTGGTCTCCCATGCCTGAAAACTACATTGAGGGATCCACTGTTCACCGAACCATCATCTTTCAGGGTATACATACACACACAGACGCACGCAAAGTCAACATTTATTGCCCTATCCAATATAATTTGATGTAGTGGAAAAGTAGAAAAGTTAAGGATGTTATTATGTTCATTCTTTTTTGTGCAATAATTTTTAAAAGTGATTTTTAATGTCATCCTTTTTTTTTTTCGTTTGATTGGATGATTAAAAATAGTTTTTTTTAGTAGTGTTATTAAAGTAAAAATCAGTTTTGATTCCAGAACTTTTAGTTCATGTATTGTTTTGTTTTCTTTTGTTTTTGTAAGTTACAGTATAAGACACTACATCTGGTAAAGATTAAACCTGTAATCAAATACTGTGCATGCTGTTTTCTAGGATATTATGTTCCCCGTAGTGATGGAGAGTTTTATCAGTTCTGCTACGTCACACACACGGGTGAAATCAGAGGTGCGAGCACGCCATTCCAATTCCGCTCGGCCACGCCCACGGGGGAGGAGCTACTGACAGTGGAAGACGATGGAAACTCAGACATACTGGTTGTGACGACAAAGACTGGGCTACTAGAGGTATGCAAATCACATTAATAAGAATACAAATACCTGCTTTAGTCTAAAGCCTAGTCATAAGGCATCACAGGTGCGTTCTTGATGCAGCCTAATCGTTCTGTCTCTAGAGCTAACTTTATTATAAAGCAGAATTACATGTATTGTTAACAATTACATGAATTGTTTGCAATGATGCATTGTGACAATCCCAGGGGGAAGAAATAAAGTAAAAAGAGCCAGTTATAATAAATGTCAATTATAAACGCACTATTTATAATCTGAATAAAATTTAGCACTCACTCATTATTGTCTGTGTGTATATATATATATATATATATGTGTGTGTGTGTGTGTGTGAGCAGCAGCGTGTAGAGGAAGTTCAACAGGAGTGCAAAGAACTGCAGAAAGCTCTACGCCTCCTCACACAGGAGAGAGATCAGCTACAGGAGAGACAGAGACAACAGAACCAGGTACTAAATACACACACGCACTTAAAAGTGACCAACCAACGAGGCAGCAAAGATGTCTCACACACACACACACACACACATTGTTTAAACAGCATGTAACACACACCAGAGATCACAAGTTCAAGTTATCTGCACATCAAAGAGCCCTCCTGTGTGTGTATGAGCACATTGGTGCTTTAAGACTTTCTGTCTCCAAGTGTAAAACGCTTTTCTGTTTGACTGACGGTGAACTTACTCCCACAAAGCACTTTATCTTATCAGATAATGGCCGTGTGTGTCTCTCTGTGTGCATTACTGACCTTCCCCATAAAGTCATGTGATTTATCCGTACTTAATTCTGACTGTGCTGAGGTTGATTTACTTGGAGTGAAAGAATTGGGAGTTTGAGAAACGGAGAAAGAAATGGAGTGAGACAGTTTACGCAGGCATCTGTTATCATGGCAGTGCCATGTCGACCACAGAGGGCAGACGTGACGTCAAACGTGTGCACGCAGCCAGGAGTTAATGTCCACCAAAACCACTCAGACCTGCCCAGTCACTGAGACAACAGCAGCCAGTCACGCGATTTTCTCTCGCTGGCTTTTTCCTCGCTCTTTTGCGTCTTTTGCTAGTTTTGGTGATATTTAAAGGTGCTGTATGTGATTTCTTTTATGAAATACCACACATAATATGGCACTACGACCTGATGCACATGTAATGTCTTTGTAATAGCCTCATGCTCTGTAAAAAGCATGCAAATTGTCTGAAATAAGATTTTTTGTTATTGTTGTCATGTCAGTGATTTCATATCTAAGCGGTTTGCGATCATTGGATTGCTTGATGTCTCTGTAGAGGGTGGGATTAAAAGAGAGGTGTGTCATAGTTATAATGACACCTTAAAATAAAGTGTTTAAAAATATAATATAGTTTATATAATATAATATAATATAATATAGTACTGTAATTTGTATCAGTGTCACGTGATCCTTCAGAAACCATTCTAATAGGCTGCTTAAGAAATGTTTCTTATTATTATCAAAATAATGATTCTGTTTTATTTGTTTATTTTAACAAATGAGTTTGTGCAAAGTGTTAATTGCTTTAAAAAATACAGTAGTGTACCAGTAGCCTATACCTTTTTCAAATATTATTTTAAATGTATTATCACCTATAACTGACTTTTAAAAGAGTGTTAGATGGCATGAAAATAAGTACATAAATAAAACTGTGTAAATATCATCAATATCAGAGAATATTGTGGTGATCTCCACCGCTTGCATTGTTTATTTAATAAGACCAGCTAATTTCATTCGTGCAAGTTTTAACATGTGAAATCCATTTTTACAAAATGTGATTTTCCCCTCAGCATAAAAAAAAGGAAAACCTTTGCGGTGTTGATGTTTGCCTGCACAACAAGCGCATTAAACTCTTAAAGGGCCCAGAAAACAGCAGGATGCTGTTCAGTTGGTTTGCTGGTCTTTCAGCGCCACCTGGTGTTTCTTCCGGAGACACTATTGAAGTCTGTAAGTGCGAATTATGAGTGTCACAAAGGACAAAGAACACCACAAATAAAACATTAACACTTTTATAATTCTCTCTCACACCCAAATCACACAGACCCTTTCATATGCCATAAGTGTGCATGTGTCTGTTAAACTGTCAGAACTTACATATGAAAATAGACTTCCACTTTATCGTGAGAACATAAGTATATATTTTGTGGCTGCTAATTTTACGACTTCACATTTTATTTGCCTGTGCTGCGATTCCAAAACATCATCGGCCGTAAAACACCACGAGTCACCAGATTAGCCGGAGGACAAGGCGTGTATGCGTGCTTTCAGAACCAGATGTTACTGTGATTTACTGATGACGACTTTTAAATATGAGCCGCCGCAACAAAAGTGAAATCAAAGCCCCCTCTTTTCCTCCTGACATCATACTATTGAGAAATTAACTTCAGCCATAAACTGTTTTTTTTTTTTTTTTTGAGAATAAAAGGCTGGATCAGCCTGATACCTGCATTTCTGATCTTTTTTTTTCTCTTTCAGATGAGTATCCTATAAATTTCCTTATTATTAGAGTCTGTGAAGCCTCTGTTATTCCCCATGCATTACTCTTATTTCACTTTGTGGCTTTTTATTTGTGGCTGATTATTATTATTATTATTTTAAATAACTGGATGGATCACCACTTTCGATAGATTTTTGATATTGAATGAATTGAGTGTTTTGATTGGCTGGAAGGTGTGATTGATAGCGTTTGCTGTCCAATTGCAGGAGCTGCAGAAAGGCTTGCGCGAGGAGAAGGAGGAGGCTCAAGCCAGAGTCCGACAACTTGAACAGGATCTGCTAGAAATCACACAAAAAGCTGTTGTTAAAGAGACTGAACTGGACTGGTAAGGCCCAAACACACATTACCTCACATGAATGTAAATATATTATTTACATATTCAGAGTAGGGTCCAAAAGTTGTGTTTATTTGAATTTAATCCATTATTTTGCATTTAAGTAATACAGGATTTATATGATGTATTCGTTTTTTTTGTGTGTCGTCCAGTTTAAGAGACAGGCTGCAGAAGGTGATTTCTGAGAGGGACGGTCTACAAACTCAACTGAAGAATGAGAGAGATGAAAGGGAGCTTTACAAAGTAAGTGTGTGTAGAATCTACAGGTATTAAACCGTAATCGTAAGCATCGATCAGTCGTGCGACGTTCATTGATCCGTGTTGTGCATTCACGTTTACAGTCTCATGTGCGTAGCGCCGAGCTGGAAAACACTAAACTCAGTGCAGAGCTGCAGATGCTGAAGGCAGTTGAGCTGAACAGAGAGGTCACCATCGCACAGTACCAGGAGGAACTGCACAGGCTACGCACCGAGAGAGACACGCACCCCGCTGATGCCGTAATACATGTTTCTTTAAAGAATAAATATGTTTATGTTTTCGAAAGACACTTTTTCTGCTTACTAAAGGCTGAATTTATCTGAAAGGGAAAACACAGCGAAACTGAAAGGCAGTTTAAAATACATATTTTAGTGTATTTTAAAAACGTATTTCTGTGAGCATTAAATACCAGTAATTGAGTTGGTATTACATAAATCGTACTTTTCCAGGGTCTGAAAGAGCAGTTGCGTCAAGCTGAGGAGCAGCTCCAGGCCACGCGGCAGAAGGCAGCCATGTTGGGTTCTGAGTTACGCGATGCCTCCGGCGGGCGAGATCGCACCATGGCTGAGCTGTACCGTGCCCGTCAGGAGACAGAAGGCCTGCGAGCCCATTTAGCTGAAGCCCAGGAAGAATGCAGACATGCTCAGAATCAGCTTGACAGGATGAGAAGCCAGGCATCGCAGGAAGTGGTAACCACAACTAACTGTCCTTGATGTTTATTTGATTGTGAAGATCTGTTAATAACAATATGAAGAACACATGGTTTAGAGGCAGTGTTTAGACACAGTGCGGACTGTGTGATAACTCTCTTTCTTGCATTCTTGCTTTATTTATTTTTTTATTAATTTATTTTTTTACTCCAGGGCAGGACTGGAGTGGGCGTGGTTTCAGAGCTGGAGGCGGAGCTACAGAAGGAGGTCGAGGAGCTAAAGCTGCGTCTGAATATGGCTGCAGAGCACTACAAAGAGAAATACAGAGAGTGCCAACGTTTGCGCAGACAAGTCACCAAACTGACCCAGCAACAGGAGACACAGCAGGGGGTGAGAAACCGAAATGATGGCTTACATTTTAAATTTCCAGTCGTAAATAAAACAAAATGTGACACTTTAATTAGATTTTGCACACAAGATGTAAACGTTTTGTTTTTGTGTGTTAGTCGAGGTTTATAAGCAAAGTGTGTTGTAAAAACATCCTCCAACATTGATGTTTTGTGTGAAATCTTAGAATATTACCTATGTTTTAGGACTGCAACAGGAATGATGCCTCTACAGAGACCACACAGGAGTTACACACACCAGATGCAGAGACACCTACCACAGGTATTAGCAAGGACACAAATAAATCTAAACTCTGACACATATCGTCAAAATAGTTCCTTTAAAAAATGTATTGCAAAATAAAAAGTCATATATATATATATTTTTTAAATATTATTTAATAATAGCCTTGGTTTTAAATAAAATAAAAAGTTATATAAAATTAATAATAATATGTAATATTTTTTGTGTGTGTGTGTGTGTGTGTGTGTGTATGTATGTGTATATATATATATATATATATATATATGAAAAATTATACATACAAATAAATAAATATATATAATTTTAAGGAAAATGAATGCTTTAAATAAATGCCATTTATCAAAATAGGGAAAAAAATCCACAAAACTATTAAGCAGCACAACCATTTTGACTGGTAATAATAACAAATTTCTTGAGCATCCAATTAGCATATTGTAATAATTTCTGAATGATCATGTGACACAGCTGTGGTAATGAAGTAATATACTAAATCTGTTATTTAAAAAAACAGTTAATTTAAATTTGATTAATATTTCACATTATTACACTTTTTACTGTATATTTGATCAAATAAATGCAACATTGATGCATCACTCAAAAACATTGAAAAATGCTTCACATTTATCTTCTCACATTTGAAAGATCAATATCCTGGTGAGATCAGACCTGTGACACAAAGAGATGCAGAGAGACTGGGAGTTGAAGGCAGACCTGGAAAGGAGGGGAAGGAAGAGAAAAAAGAGGAAGAGGAGGACGAAGACGAAGATGAAGAGGAGGAGGACGATGAGGAGGAGGACGAGGAGGAAGAGGAGTGCAGTGTTTCAGTTGAAGCTGAGCTTGCCTGCATGGAGGAGAAATGGAGAGAGCAGTGCACCATCAATGAAAACCTGAAGCTCCTGCTAGCCAGTGAGGAGCAGAGGTTTAAAGTACGTAAGCGCACACACACACACACACACACACACACACACAGAGGCATACATCCATGATTCGGATTCCTTCAACCTCACAGGAAAGAGCCAGCCACGGGTACTCACACTTTCATTTGCATGAGATGTCAGCGCACACAAGCGTGCAAAAACAGTTGAACTTCCAGGGGTTGAATTTTAGGTCCGGTTCACTGAGGTATCACATTTCCGTCAGTCTTGTGAGTGTGTGTGTGTGTGTGTGTGTGTGTGTGTGTGTGTGTGTGTGTGTGTGTGTGTGAACAGCAGTCATTAAGGACAAAGCTGGCCAAGTGGAAAGGAGGTCGTAAAGGACTCTTCTCGTCTGAGTATTTAGACAAAGCTGCAGACACCATCAAAAGGAAAGTCTTTTATTTACAGCGTGTTTAAACGCATGCACACGCTCTCACCAAATGCTTTATGACTGTTTGCTGGAGAGCAGGGTAAGATCGTAGTAAACCCATTTCAAATGAACTCCAAACCCAAACAGGCATTTACGCAACGATAACTCAGAAACAGAGAAAGAGCAGGAGATCTCGTTTTCGCTTTCTCTCTCTATTAAATGTCAGACCTCGAGTTACAAAGACTGTGAGTGAGGTTACAGTCAATATCAATTTGTCTGTTATACAGTACATGCTGCGTTCAACTCAAACCTGCCATCTCCCTTAGCAAACTTAAAGGACAGCATATGCAGCACAAGCGTTTTAGCTTTTCCGATTTCTGAAGGATCGTGTGACACTGAAGACTGGAATAACGATGCTGAAAATTCTACTTGGCCATCACAGGAATAAATAGCATTTTAAAATGTCTCAGTATTGAGAAACACTCCAAAATTTCAACATTTATAGCCTATCACCTGTTTTTTAATATCAAGTGCTGTATTTAAAGAGGTTATTAAACATATGTCCAGATGCCACTTGAAATAAATCCGTATGAAATCCTTGATAGACTCAAGTGACGGAGAAGGACAGAGAGGTGTCTGCTCTGAGAGAGAGTCTTGTGGTGGTGACCAGGGAGAAAGAGAGACTGGAAAAGGTAAGAGCTTTTATACTGTAAACCTGTTCTTATCATTTTTGTTCCTATAAACACTGTGTTGTTTTATACTTAAGCATTGTGTTCATTGCAGCTTTGTGGATAGCAAACAGTATCTTCTGTAGCTGGTATTATTAACTTGATCTTCTAAATGTTAATGAGAATCTTTTAATATTAAATACCTTAATTTGATTCTTAGCAGGTAAGACGCTGAAATCAGGCAGAGTGTGAATATCTGAGCCCCAAGAGTCACGGCTAAATGCCACATTCGGCTCCCTGATTACCCATCAGCACTTGTGTTAAATGTTAAATGTGCGAATAATTCCTCTAATCATGGCTCATGGATATGAGGTCAAAGGAGAAGGAAAGAAAGAACAAGAAAAAGAAAAAGCAAGGAGCTATACACTGTGTCGGCGCTATTTAAAGACCGGTAATATTTAATCTGTATCGCTAAATATTTCATATTTCACTTTCTTTGGATGAACAGCATTGGCCAAAGAAGTGTAATTCAGGTTCTTGTAGTCTAAATAGCCGGTGTATTATTTGTAATGTAGATTATGAGAATATTGCGTCAAGCCAGGTTTGTGCTTTATCGTTTGCAATTTATGTGGCAATATTTGTATTAGCGACTTTTACTTGCTTAAGAGGAAATACGTGTTTCCTGTCCGGTATGGTGAGAACTCACTTCGTGATCGTATATTTTGTTGACGGTTTGATTCTCTTGCAGGAGTTGCGGCAGTGTATGAACAGAGCAGAGGCAGCAGGGAGTCGGAGGTCAGATGTCAGAGAGCCAATGATTCTGCGATACCCACTGCCGTATTCACAAGACCAGCCTCCACCTCCACTGGTGCCCCAACAACCTGCTGAACTGCAGTTTGGAAACCCCTATTCAGATCAAGAAACCCGGGGTGGGTGCATCCATTATAATTGATAGTTATAATAAACACACACACATATATTATGTAAACTTTTATTTTGCATGCAGTTAATTGTAATTAATCGTTTGACAGCACTAAAATAAAACTATATATATATATATATATATATATATATATATATATATATATATATATATATATATATATATATATATATATATATATATATATATATACACATACAAAAAGGTTAATTGCGATTAATTATTTTACAGAACTAATTTTAATATATATTAAATTTCAAAATACAAAGCTGTATTTTCAGCAGTCAATACACCAGTCTTCATAATATTTCATATTATGCTTAATTATATTATTCAGATTGATAGTATACAGTGTATTTTTATAAGAAGGAGGCTAATATAGTTGTTTTTCTGTTTTGGCGAAATTGGTAGAGCATTGAGATTAACATGTAACTGCTAAAAGTTTTTGTGCTGTGACAGTACTATTAAGAGCTTCCTGAATTGTTGCGTAGATGGAGCAGATGGGGCATTATCCCCAGAACAAACCTGCCGGCCCCCTCCTTTGGCTCCACCTCCGTGGGGTGGTCCTGTGGTCTGCAGTCAGCCGTCACGCAGTCTCAGCCCCCCTGATGGCCTGGAGAATCCCGCTGAAGAGCGGCCTAACGTAAGGAAACATGGACAGAGCCGTGGAAATATTTTGAAAACACCAACTGTGTATATTCCTTTGGCAGCTACGTAGACGTATAATAGACATGGTCTGTTTTAATGTAACTTCACACTGCTATAAGTAGTGCTTGATGGATAGTATTGGAAGAGTGAGTTTTAATCTGGACAGTGTCATTTTAAAAGCTGTTGCTTATCTGTAGTTACGTTGTTAAAACACATCCTGTCTGATGCTAAAGTGAGATTTAGCAGATGTTTTTTTTTTTTTTAATGACCTTAAAACTTCAAAACTGATTTTCAACCTTTTTGGTCACAGCAACACTAAAAAAACTGATAGGTTTCTTTTTTATCAACGCCAAAGCAGAAATGTCTTTTAATCATATTATAATGCATTTCAATAACTTAATAACGCGTTTTTATTTGAGTTTTGTTTGTTTATAAAGGTATCAGGTAGCATTATCTTAAAAGTTATTAAAATAGCTATTATTACAGTGATTCAAAAAATGATTTATAGTGAAGAAACAGTTAGAGATGCCTACTTTTTTTATTTCACAGGATTTGGCAGTTGTATCTAGCATTGTTCAGTTTGAGAAAAGAGGGTAATATAAGAATAAAAATTCTTTAGACATATTTTTGCAATCGCATCTTTTTTTGAAGCTTGAAAAACTTAAGCTACTATTCATTACCATTCAAAATATATTATTTTCTGTCAATTAGACAAATGAAAGTTTACGGTTTAGACATGAGGGTAACAAATTATTATTATTATTAATTTTAAATAGGATGCAAAAGCTCAGTAAAATTGTATTTAAATGAATACACACTTAATTTGTAAATAATGTTTTTACATTTTACTTACTGTTACAAATACTGTATATCTGTAGTTACATCTATAATTACAATAATTACCTTTAACCTGCTTTAAACCAGAACACCAAACCTTTTCCTCACCTTAACCTTATCCCACCTCAACAGGTTGCGCTTTATTTTGCACTTGCCTAAGAAAGTTCTGGTCAGTGTAAGAAAGGTAACTACATAAAATGTAATGTTTAGGGGTAGGTACCCAGTTTTTGTGATTACAACATTAGCAGGACTGTAAAATAAAGCGCTACCGTGATTTGCAATGTGGCATAAACACAATAACTACATCGTACCAACCAATTCATTACTTTTACACACTTTACTTAAAGACACCTAATATAAAGTACTAGTTTATATTATTTTTGTAAGTTTTAGAGCTAATAACTGATTAATAAACTGATATGTATTTTTGTCACTCTTTGGCAGCCTTTCTTCTCTTCCTCTCTCTCAGGCTTTCTTTCTGTTTTTCAGCCTTCCCTCTTGACTTCCACCTCGTCGCCCTTTGATTCAAACTCTTTGATTCACTCTTTTTTTCGTCTTCTCTTCCTCTCTGCCCTCAGCATTCCCCGCACTCTCAGACCTCAGTTCATAGGTGAATACAGAGGTGGTTAATTTGCATGAAACGGCAATTAAGGCTTTTCTCTTTTGAGCTCGTTAGCGGATTAGAGTGACGAGGCTAGAGGCTCGTTAGAGAGAGATGTTGACGAGGGCTATGCTAATTGGCTGGGGGTGCCGGCCTGTGATATTTGAGGGTGCAGATCGGCGCTGACCCCTTTCTCCTCCTTTCTCGTTTGCTGCGTTAAAAGCCCATTAACCTTTGCAGGAAGCCGCCTGTGTGCAGACAGGCGTGGCTTTTCATCGGAAGTGTGTGTGTGTGTGTGTGTGTGTGTGTGTGTGTGTGTGTGTGTGTGTGTGTGTGTGTGTGTGTGTGTGTGTGTGTGTGTGTGTGTGTGTGTGTGTGTGTGTGTGTGTGTGTGTGAGAGAGAGAGATCTTAGCTGTTATGTCTCAATAGAGAGGTGACAGCTCAATGTGTCCACTGAAGAACGTTGTATTGTTATGTCTCAGTCAAGAAGAAATGACGTGTGCGTTTCATTTGGGTTTTCATGTCTTTCTCAGGGAGGTGATGGTGAAGCCCCTGCAGTCTGTGATCATCAGAGCCTGGAGTCTAATGAGAGCCACACCAGCTTCTGCTTTGATACCAGGTAAATGCATACTGGACCACCATTTGCATTGAATGACTAGAAATGGTATATTTGCAGAAATCTGTGGTATACAACAAGGCGTACTGTGTGAACCACTGTATTCCACATGCAATGTACAGACATTTTTTCACTTTGGAAACTGAAAGACAGGACTGGAACATTTTATTTCATACATCAGGGTTTTTTGACTCATTATTGGATCTCAATGCCAAAGGTTTAGGAAGTAATTTTTATTACCCATTATTATTGTAAATAATAAACAATGGATTTTGTTTACTACATAAAGATTTAGAGTTGATATATGGTTGCAAAGTGTGTGCTATAAACTGAACATTAGACTGTAAACACTACAGTAGATGCTGCATAGTACACATCAGTGTTATTTTAGGATCATATAACAAAAACTATTATTGTATATGAAATATATTTTATTTCAGATTTTATGCTATCACTTTAATGTTAGCTAAAGATATTTAAATTCAGTGTTTTTGTCATTTTTATTATTCTTTTTCACAAACATGTCTATATAGTTATTTTAGTACTTAAATTGAAAACTGTTGCATTGGAAGCTAGCCTTTTTCATGTTTGTTTGTTTGTTTTTTTCCAGTAAATGTTTATAGCATTGAAAATGCTTTTATGATGTTTTATGAGGTTTTAATTACTAATAATAACCGTGATAACCAGTAAGACCAGCCCTGTAATTGATTTTCCATTGCAAAATGACAGAAAATATTTTATCTGACTCTCTTTTGCCGAGACAACTTTAGATTCACTTGCTAAACAGTAGTTTGATTAGCAATAGCCTACTGCTGTTTACTTTGTCATAGTTTCCATTGTAAACTTGTATTAAGCTGTAAACAGTCGTATTTTGTAAATTTGCATATTATGTATTACGCAGTAAGCAATAAGCAATATCTCTTCCATCTACCTCTCACTTGCCACCATAGTTGTAGATTTAATCGCTTTCTCTTTCTTCTCCACGCAGACCTGATGTTCATAAGCGCTGTCCCCTATGTGAGGTGATTTTCCCGCCACATTTTGAACAAAGCAGTTTTGAGCGGCACGTGGAGTCTCACTGGAGGGTATGTCCCGTCTGCAGCGAGCAGTTTCCTCTGGACTGCCAGCAGCATCTCTACGAAAAGCATGTGCACACACACTTCGATGACAATGTTCTGAACTTTGACAACTTTGATTAGAGAAGAAAAACTATTTATTTGCTTTTAGTTCTATATAAAACGCCTCAGGTGATTCAGGGGCTTCAGTGTTTTGTTCGAAACACGCTGATGTTGTCACTTTGTCGTAACCGCTGCACTCATGCCAGGAGGACTATATTTGATTTGCACATAGACAGACATTAATTCAGATATTTAAACTTCTAAGGGACAGAATACTGTAATAATGGTCTTCAGGTGTAATAGATATGTAAAAAAAAAAAAGCATTTTTCTAGTTAAAAATGTTGTGTACTACTGATTGCGCTTTAAAATGAGAGCTTTAGGTTGTTGTTTATAAATATGTACATTAATTTTAAAGGACCAATGATGCAATGATGTATATGTTTATTTTGCCAGAAAGCCAGAAAGAAATGAATCCACTAAAATTACTCTTAAATTTTTACCTCAAAGACATTGAATGCTTTCTTGTGTGAAACACAGTCACTAAAACACTAATTTAAAGGGATATTTCACCTAAAATTAGACCTTCTGTCATCATTTAATCACCCCCCTTTTGTTCTGAAACCGTATTAAATTTTGTGCTTTAAATCGATTTATTTAAACGATAAATGTAAACCAGGACTTAAGCTTCAGAAAAGTATGTAGAAATATAAAAGTGGTTTAAAACTGTTGAGCAAATGACCTGAATTATGCAAGCCTGCTTTGCCGCATATTTTAACTCGCAATTCTGAGAAGAAAAATATTTATGATATATATTTTTTCTCGTGGCAGAAACAAGCATACAGAGTGAGTCCAGTTTGTGAAATGAATTGTTTAGTGGCTCAACCGATTAATTTATGAAGCTTGAAAGCTCCACTGTTTCTACTAGTAGCGCTTTCCAAAAATCCAAATTTTCTTATTTGATAATGTTGACAGAACCTTTGATTTTAAGTGAACTGTTTCTTGAAGCTCAGCTAAAATAACCAAGCTTCTCAATCCAAAGAGCCAGTGCGCTAAAACTATGGCCGTGCATTTGGCTTTTCAGTGCATCATTGGTTCAAACATGACTAAATGCATTCAGTTTCAGCATTATATCCATCACGCATTCCTGCTTGAAATCCATTTACCCAACAAAGCTGATGCTTCACACTGTAAGTGTGCCAGGAAGTTTAACTTAGGGTTGCTCTGTGTTTGTGTGTATCAAGTGTATGTTTATTAATAAAGAATGCTACAGCTTAAGTTCATTCAACTGAACATTTGTCCTTGTATCAGCAAGTCATTACACAACGATCATTACATCAACACTCTATAGACAATAAAAGAGAAACAGGCAACGCGCTGGTCTGCTTTTTCTTTATTTTTGTACCATTGTCCTAAAGTTTACATTGCAGCTTGAGGATAAAGACGTCTCAAGAGTCTCTCATTCGCTCACACAAACACTCACACACGATACACGTCGTCTCGCATACAAATTGCCTCGGTTCCACAAAACGTTTTCCACAAAAACATACAGTACGAAAATATAATTTCAAAAGCACTTTACAAAAGACTTGCAATACGATACATTCACTATATAGTATATCAAACTCCCTCCAAAATAAATGCATCTCAGTCACATTACTACATTGTAGGTGTGAGGAATCACACGGATCCTATCCAATAAAATCATGTTTAACAGGTTCTAGTTTGCGTGTCAAAGCCGAGACCGAATGACTCCGTAGCCAAAGAGAGGTACAAATGCGGTTACTGGTACAGCGTCCAAAAATACGCACATACAAAACAAACATGACACCGGATGAATTGGAAAATAACAGGACAGTGAGTCATCTGCAGTAGGCATCCAATACGTCCTTCATTCCCTAGCTCAAGTTTTTGGCATTGAAATGGTTCATTCAACCTCTAGCCTCTTTTTTTTTTTTTTTTTTTTTTTACAAGAAATCATGGCGACAGTCCAAGATGATCATGTTTAAATAACAGATCCTGGTCCAAATATATGGAACAATTTGTCCATTGAATTTCTGTGTCCCATCTTGGCATCACTTGGTACGTGTATTACCATGTTTTTGGACATAAAATGCCATATAATTACCATGGAAACACGATCGGATACCATCATTGTACTATAAACAGCACCTTATTTTTCCAAGCTTCACATCTGGAGATTTGGCAGTGCCATTTTTGGTCCATGTTGTTTTATTTGACCGACCCTAACCAGGAAAAACAGATTGGTGGATAGGAAAGCTTACTTGGTCCTTCTTTGCACCAAAGGTTTAAGCTCTTAGCAAGTTGCTAAAGACATTTGACATTTTTTGTAAACCGTGGTATGCTTTATTTGGCCGACAACAGGACAGATGCAAAAATCGTTCAAGAGAAAATATATTCAGGCGTAGCTATGCATCTGGCACTATCGAACTGTAATACTAGCAGTAACAATATAAAGTAATGATATAATACTTTCGACAACAAAGATTGTAACAGTAAGACTACAAGCCAAAAGACAGCAGAGCAGCTAAGCGGTCGTGTCATGCTAGCAAGCCGTAGCCTACAATACAAGGCAAGCAGAGGGCTAACAAATACGTTCACACAAACACAACCACGAGGACAGTTCCAAACGTGTTAAAAAATAAACAACAGCAACGACCGAAATCAAGATCGTACGAGCTAGAACTGACAAAAAATACTGCAAGGCTGAGTACACAAAGAGAAATTTAGGTCCTCTTTAAGGCTTCTCCGCTAACAGGCACCGAACGGATAGCCAGATGCGACCCGTTGTGTGTTTGGCAGATCATCCATGTTTCTTTTTCAGTTGGGAAAGAATAACTTGGCACTTCTGCACTGCTGGTATAACAGCAGGGGAACGGGGCTGAATAAATCGGCCCTTCTTTGTCTTTCTTGAAGCATTTTAAACTCGATTATTGTTGGTGTTTTTTCGTTCAGGGATTATTATGTCAAATATCGCTCAGAACTCAAATGCAACTGGACAGAAAGCATGTCTACAGTCGTCTGGAGAAGGCCACATGCAGAGAATTTAATTTCACAGCGATGGTGCTGCCTGCATGCCGGCCGCATGCAAAAGAAATCTGGAAAGGTAACTTTACACTGCGTAATGTCAGCCGTTTGATATTCTGTGTGGAATGTTCTGGAACGACGTGAGCGGAAGTGACTTTTTTCCTGTTTGTCTGAAAGTTGGCAGCTGTATTGTGACCTGAGATCAATGTCCTTCCAATTCAGACAATAAAAAGACTGCTTTTCTACAAAGCAAATAAAAATATGAAATGCAATTAAAAAAAGAAGTCCATAAAGATGAGATAAAGTTCTTGTATAAAACATAATATAAATGTTCTGCAAAATATATAATGGAAAATAAAATGTTCGGATAATACAACTTAGCTACTAATATATATAAATGTGTCTTTATATAATTTTGTATGTACACGTTTCAACACACCTACTGTATTTTTCACTTTAAGTAGGTTTGATGAAAAAAAACAACAACAACAAAAAAAGAAATTATCTAGAATTTCATATCTCTTCCGATTTTATAGCATTTTCTCGGAATAGTTTTTTAAAATCAGAAAGAAATGTTTATGTCGTGTCCCAATCTTCAGCACAGTAATTTTCATTTATCAGTGACCGTGTCACCTAAATACAAAAAAATAAAAAAGAAACAAAGAATATCTTGAAAATCAATAAATGATATACATGGAATGTGCAAATGTACAAGTATATCTACATGTATATATAAAATCGCATACATAAGGAGAAAAAATAATAATAATGAAATTAGCATTTGATCCCAGTTTACATATGATCCAGAAATGTAAATGAAAGGATGACTAGGTAAACTTGAAAACGATGGCGTGTGTATCACAGAGGTGGGTGGAAGTTGATGGTGTGATGTCTAAGGCCTTGAGAGGTTTTATAGCTTTTCCCACAGCGACACTTGAAGGGCTTTCTCACACGGATCTGCGTCCTGTGGCCGTTTTTAGCATGGTACTTGATACCATTCACATTCTGAAAGAGGAGTTACAATTACAAGCATGAATGAGGGAAAGTTGGCACTTCTAGAAACAAAAACTATTTATAACAATCCACTACAGGTCTCCTCTACTTTGACTCTAGTCGTGATTTTATATAAACACGTGACCAACCACAGCTTTTGTTTTTCTGCATTTTATTTGTAGATGACACAGCATTTATATGCTAATGTTATTTTTTATTATAATAAAACAAAATATAAAAACATTAAATATCTTACACCGCAATAATGCTTAATATTTATATAATGTATATAGATATTTTGAGTTGTGCACTACCTTGTATCTTTTCTTGCATCCTGGAACAGGGCATGCGAAGGGTTTCTCATCGCCCCCATTCATGCACATGGAGCTGAGGATGGACTCTGAGCTGATGGCACTTTCTGTAGTCCAGGATTCGTCGCTGTCAGAGTCTTCATACTCCACCTCCTCCTCATCACACTCGCTGCCTGAGGCACACCAATAAAGTTAAACTCTTTAATTAGTCATTTATTTGCTTCATATATTAGCTGATGAAAGAACTAATGAGATCCGAGAAAGCAAATGTGCCCTTTGCTCCCATTATCCAGTTTTTCTTCATTAGGAGCGTAATGTGTGTTTTTTCCACAGTTCGGGTTAGATTTAATATTTCTGACAGAACTGCTGTTTATGCAGCATACATTCAGTTCAACTAAAACTAACTCGGACTTCACAGAACATGCACTGGAAATGGATATCCTATGGATGTATATAAATCTAAACTGTGTACTGTCACACACACAAGCTCCATTCACCTGTGGGTGTGCTGCTGCGAAAGGAGGATGAGGGTGTGATGGGAGGAGTGACGGGCGGAGTCAGGCTGCCGTTGCTATGCCGAGGAGGCGTGGCCGTACTGTTACGCGATACACCTCCGGTGACTGATATAGCAATTTTGGGTTGGACCTTCTTCTTCTGTGTTTCTTGCTCTCTGCGTGCCGCTTCAGTCATAAACCTGCAGAAAAAACAAACCAAAAAAAAAACGATGTTAATGGATTGATGTGCAGGTAATGATGCACCTGAGGACTATTGTTCTTGGAATGACCGTGGTTATACAAAATGGAAAAAGCTACAATTGGAAATGCATAACTAAAATCTGTGGCAAATACAATTGTCAACCTTCTGTACTGACCTCCCAAGTGTATCCTGTTGTTACAGAAACTCCTCATTGCACTTTAGTTTAAAAGCCTGCATTTTTTTGATTTGACAGCAAATCAATATAAGCAGAGTGATTTCTGAAGGATCATGTGAAAGCGGAGACTGGAATAATGGTGCTTTGATTACAGTAATAAATTACATTTTTAAAATATGTTCAAATAGAAAGCAGTTCACAATATTACTATTTTGCTGTATTTTAGATCTAATAAATGCAGGCTCGGAGAGCAGAAGAGAAATCTTTAAAAACATTCAATATTTTACTGTTCAAAAACTTTTGACTGGTAGTGTATGTATGTATGCATGCGTGTATGTGTGATATGATAATACATTTTTATGTAAAAGTGTGTGTATATACATATAATGTATATAAGCCATACTACCATTCAAAAGTTTAGGGTTGGTAAGATGTTTTTATGGTTTTTGCTCACCAAGGCATTTATATATTAAATATATTGCTTTAACACACTACAATTTAAAAAATACATTTTTGTAGATTTTAAAACATAATCTATTCTTTTGATGGCAAATCTGATCCTGAATGATGCTCAAGAAATATTTATTATTATCAGTGTTAAAAACAGATAGTCTCCACAAAATTTACAAGCATATTATACACTTTTTTTAGGATTATTTGATAAATATAAGTTAACGTTAAAATAGTTAAAAACAATGCATTTATTTAGATATTTTTATATCTAACTTTGGTCATATTTTTTCTGCATCTTTGCTAAATAAAATTTGAAAATAAACTATATTAAAAATATTTGACTCCAAATTTGAGGGGTAGTACATTTACTCATTTTTTTTACTACACAAATACATATTTTTAACATACCTATTAATGTAGCTCAGAGCAACATATGTGGGCTGCTGCAGCTCCTGCCTCTCCAGAACTCTGGGATCTGTGTCTGAGAGACAAATTCAAGAAAACATGATCGCATTAGCCTGAAAAACACAGATAAAGATATGCACATATAGGGCAAGGCTGTGTGTGCTACACAGATGATCACAGACAATGCGGCAACTTAAGACAGTATTTTGTGCTTACTGTACATTCATCTAACAAGCACCCCTAATGCCCTGCAGGATCAACTCAACCACCACCACACCACACTTTTTCCATTCTACTTGTGACAGCAGGCAGCTTCCACTGCCTGAGGCCACCAGGCAATGCTTCAAAGGTTCCTCTGCCAACTCTCTCTCTCTCTCTGTCTGTGTGTGTGTGTGTGTGTGTGTGTCCAGTTATAGTCTGAATTATAGCCTGAGACTGCCCTCATGTGGCAACGAGTCCCATCTGATGACGCCGATCAGGATTTATCTTATTTGTATACATTCAAAATGTTAGTTAACGAAGACATTGTTTACCATACTGCATGTGTTTGAGAGAGTGTGTGTGAAATGTAGGATGTTAATTGCTGCTTAGAGCTCATTAAAACATAAATGGTGCACAGAAGACCTCACAAAGAGAAAAAAGACACACTGCCGAGTGTGTGTGTGTGTGTGTGTGTGTGCGTGTGTGAAGCTGGCACATTCTGCATGATTATTTTCAATGGCCATGTGGAGAAAGTCGAAAAAGAAAATCAGTTTTTTCTGCATTCAAATGGGTCGCATTGCATGCGTGTGTGCAGTTATATTTGTGTATAACAGGCAGTGTATATAATAGGTCCCATATGTCTAAACGAGGTATTACTCCAAGCCATTAAAAGCATTCCACCATGTTCGCTTAACCGTTATTCTCCTTGAACATGGAGAAATGCCTATATGCTCGCATGTTGCTTTGTAGAACTTGCCAGATCCTGAATGTGAACACAAATCTTTTGCACTCTGGTCACATTTCACGCAGTCTGTAATAGCATGGCTTGCTAATCCCAAAACACAGATGAATTGTAAAAACAGCACAGAGTAGCTACGTTTCCTTGATGTCTTTTAAGGAAACCAGTCTAAAGTGCTACCTGTGTCTGCTTTTGCCTTAATCTCATCAGAGAGCTTTCTGGTGACTGTGCGGCATGGATTAGGCCTTCCTCACCTCATAAAGAAGACACGCATCCACACACACACACACACACACACTTGTGTATCTCAGGTGGTCCACTGAGGTGGTCTCTAGTGGTTTATTAGTGTTTCCAAATCATTTTACCTGCAGGTGTGCACTTTCAAGCTTAAAAACTAATACTAATACTACAAAATGAAAAACAAATGAAAATCAATTTGACTAAATTGTTAAAATAAAATACAGCAAAGAGGGAATACTTATTTGTAGATGATCAAAAGTAGTTTCAAGCTTAGATTTTACATCATTTTAAGCTTGAGATTTTTTTTTTCTTAATTTTACATGCTCACAAGCACTTATTCACTTCCTTATTTAATTTTTACATTTATTTTCCCATAACTTTACGCAAATTAACCTTGGGAGTTAATCTGGAGATCCTTGCAAAACATGCCAATTTTATATTCAGTTTGTTGAAAATGTAATTTAGTGTCGATGCCTGTTTCTGACACAGAATAAAAAAATAAGAAAGTAATTTTGACTTGTAATTTTAGAATTCGGACTCTGAAATTGCAAAAGGGAAAACATGCAAGAAAACATTTCTATTTCTGACATTCCAAATTGCCTCAAAAAGTCACAATTAGGCTACATTTTATTAGGCTTCCACGGTTTAGAGAGCTACAATAAAGAGAGATTAAATAGTCATAATTTACTCACTCTCGTATAGTTTTAAACTACTATTGCTTTCTTTCATTCATGCAACATAATTCATTTTGAAGAGTGTTTATGCTACTGTTTTTCATCACAATGAAAGAGGATGATGATCCCAGGGTTATCAAAATCTGAATTATATAAAGCATTGTAAAAATAAAAAATAAAACAGTAGTCTGTATTCATATTCCAAGCCTTATAAACATCTCAAAATCTTACATGCAGCCTTGGTTCACTTTTAATTCATAAAACAAAAAGAAAAAACAACCAAACAAACATAAAAACTGTTTTTTAATGTTAATATCTTCGATTGTGTTCCGCAAAAGAAAGTAAGTACATGAGTGTAGGAAAACGCTGATGCAATTTTCATTTCTTTATTTAAATCTCAGCACATTAATTGTAGTATTATGTGTGTAGGGGTGAAGTATAATTATATGTGTGCCAGGTGCAGAACAGTGAAGGGAGGGCAGAGTTAATGTTTTCCAATTTTATGATTTCCTTTCACCTAGAAAATGGAGGCACACGAGGTCTTTCCACAGGAAAAGTAGCAAGGAAATACACAAACTAAAAAAACACACACACACACACACACACACACGAGAACACTTAACATTCAGTGCCTCTTAAACCGAACGCCCCAGAGTTAATTTTCACATTTAGCAAAATCATAAACTTCCAATAACAACCGTCATAATTCAGTACAAACAACAACCAACCTTACGGCAGCAGGAAGTAGAGTTGAAAGCACCACTTGTCCCAAGCAGTAGCAGTAATATTGCATTTTAATGGGCCATGACCAGTATTAAATCCCTATGAAATCTTTATGTAGGGCTAATAATACTGGGCCCTCTGTGAGGACATTAAAGAACTTTCTCCCATAAACATGCCTTTTATTCACAGCCATATCATTAAATCCTCTGCCTATCAGTCCTCACTGGGCTGTTTACTGCTGTCCTACACACTGATTTGGCATCAGGTGGATCTAAATCTGAGAGAAATGCATCCCTGTAAGAACATTTTGGAATAGCTGGAAACTTTTTCCAAGCACTCCGAAACCACCAGAAGAGCAAACGTGCCACCCTGTGGTGGAATTCGGCACGAAAACATCAGAAAGCAATATGTGTGTGTCCCTGTTAGGGTGAGTCTGTGCATAAGTCAGAGGAGCCTGGCATGGAGCAGCGATGCAGGAATGCCGGGTTTGTTTTCCAGACGGCTAATTAAAAAGCAGGGGAGTGTTTTAATGCGCTGGAGAGCAGCAGGTCTCCGGATGGAGGGAAAGGGGGGGAGGGGAAGACAGGCGGGAAGGAGGGGATGGAGAGAACTCTAAACGAGGCTGTAATTACACTTCTCAGAGCTCAGCAGGATACAGCGCTCCAAACACTTCCGTATGTACACACAAACACACACGCGAGCTCAAGGACAAGCACACACACACACACACAACAAGGGAAACAAAAACATAAGCATTCACAAATGCACAAATTATGCACACCAGCACATACAGACAAACACACACTGGGTTTTGGGTGGGACTAGGAAAGCTGGTATAATGGATTTTCCACTGGATCTCACTAATTGCCTCATAAAAAGGCTTGACGAGTCATTTAATGCAACTCTCTCTCTTATAAACACACACACACACACACACACACACACACACACACACACACACACAATTAAACCATAATGATCTCAACAGAGCTAAACAGCATTAACTTCTATAATTATAATTATAAGTTCTTGAAAGTAGTTTGTCACATTTCATCAACTATTATTGTGAGTATTATTTCAACTAGACGTCCAAGAATAATAATAACAACTGTATAAATTAAAAAAAAATATGAACTACTAGCTTACATGTGGTTTAAATGTTCGACATAACATAAGTCTGCAGAACAGAAACAGGAACAATACTGACAGATATGCAACACTTCACTACTGATGAATATGCCATGATTATTTATTAACAATATCAACAAAACCTCAAAGCTATAAATGATAACTCTAAATGATAACTTATTAGCTAAACTATACAGTTTTGACCTCAAAAGAATAAAACATGAGCATTTACAAAGCCTGTCGACAGCTAATGTAATCCTGCGCTTAGCAAACGGATATTGTGTAACAAGGCTGACATCTTCTGGTCACTGAAAGAAACTCTAGTCTAGGACCCCAAATGCCTTTATAGCTTCATACTTAAGGTTTATAAAAAACAAAAACAAAAACAAAACAACTTTCAAATGTTAGCTAAATTAGCGAGAGAACAAAAAATAAATGTCTGTAGGTGTCACGTGATGTCACGTGGTGTCACGTGATGTTTTTAGATATTTCACCAAAGTTTCATTTACTTTAATTCACAGTTACGCGATACGCAGGCAGAAAGACTACAATAACGACTATAGGACTATAGCAAACCCAGGCAGTAACAGAGTAACCAGGCTTTGAAATGATGCGCTTTGTTACCAACGGCATGCAAATACAATAGAAAGAATATAAAACAGGCATGTCTGAACAAATGTCCGCCGCCACAACACTAAACAACAACTTACCTAAATACAGGTCCGATAACTGGAACACAGACTGTCCCGGGAGGGCATGACATCATGCTAAATTCCTTTCGGCCTAGGCAACTATAAACAGATATACCCAATGAACTCTGCTTTTAGTGTTTGTTTGCATGCGTCTCTTTCTTACACTCAACCTCGACGAATATAAAGACGCACGGGTGTGTTTTGACAGTTCTGATAGCCAAAAAAAAAAAAAAAAATCTTATTTTATTCAGCTATACGCCAAAATATATATATATATATATATATATATATATATATATATATATATATATATATATATATATATATATATATATATATATATATATATATATTCCAGTCTTCTATACAGGGCAGCATGACAGCTCTTTCTTGGTACTATTTGATTACGTAACGTAAACGCGCAGATATCCTATGACAGTCCGCAAACGTCTGTCCAGCGTGTCGAGTGATAAAAACACCACAATTTTACCACAAGGAGGCAATGTTACATAAGTTCAGGTAACTTTATATTCACCAGAGAGTCTAAACTGGCTGCAAGCCCACAGATATAACCTAGCCAATCTAAAAAAAAAACTATTACAACAAGCAGGATGAGGCAGTGTATCTAATTATTTTACAACGTCAACGGTTCATCTGGATAACTGAAGGAGTGACAATGCATGTACGCCATTTGTATTCGGGTGAAATAGCTTTGATTAGTCTGTGAGCAAAAATTAAATGAAAGAATCAGCATGCAATAGAAAAGTATCGTATGGAAGTCAAATAAAATAAGCAAGTGACAATCAAATTGCGAAAAAACACTTGGTGTATCAAAGAACCCAGCTGACAAAACACGTGCATAAACAAATGAATACTATGTTCTTTGTTACAATGTAATAACCCACTATATTGTATGGAAGTAATTGTGTAACCTCAATTGTGTCTGTTTGCCAATGATTTTGATTACACTTAAGGTCAAAAGTCATACAAGGCTATAAATACAGATCAGATGTATTTGACCAATTTGTATCACTTTTATCACTCAGCTATTGCCTAAACAATGACCTGCCGTCACCAATACTTCATTTGTTACATTTGTGTACGATTTCCTAAAGCGATGAAAGAGAGGAAGAGTCGGAGACAATCATGGGATGCAATTCAGGAGATGTAGACAGAGTCCGTATCCTGCTCTATATGCCGGTTGTCTAAAAAAAATAGGTCGTCCCTGTCAAGTTGCAACAATAAATCAACCACTGAATCAACCCTAATAGTGCAGAAAAAAAAAACTGTTCTAACTCAAGCGTCTTCAATTCACACTACGCACTTTAACAATCATCTTCATGCCAAACCAAGCCGCGCATGGGGTCCGCACTCAGTAGGATTATTATTGATTACTAGTATTAATGGTCTGCACGGAGGGCTAGGGGGTCTTTCATTGTTGTGCTCGTTAAAACAAGAGCTCTGAGGTCACATCCCTAACCCCGATAGTCAGATCTGCCACTCCTCAGGGAAATCAGGCTAGCTGATCTTTTATGAGGCTATCGTGACAGACACACAGGCTGGGGTGCAGGTGTGTTTCATTCTGACAGATGCCTTCCATTGTGACAGCTGCAGTCACTATGAAGGGAATCTGAGTGAAGCACTGTCATCAGAATAGATATGATCAGCACAGGACTACAAATCGGTTATAAACACGAATTCATTTCCACGATGTGAATATGTTTTCACTATAATGTATGCTATGCTATATTTGACTTTTCAGCTCAGTTTCAGCCTAATTTCTCTTCAGCAGTAATTAAATGCAAGGTGGTAGAAAAAAATGCACTTTTTAACTGTTCACCACTTCGGTTAAAGTTTCAATTTCAGCGGGCTGGAATTTTTACATTGCACGCCTCTTAAAAAAAATGCATTATTAATAAATTGCTACGAAATAAAAAAAAAGATGTGAAAATCAACAACATATCTCTAAATATAGTTAGTTGGGGTTAATTAGAAAAGGTAAGTTCTGTATGCTAATCTTAAGTAACTGTTAACACCTTAACCTAGATTCATTCTTGTGGACTTGACAGACAGTTTGAATACACAACACTAGCGTAAACAATGGCTCTACACAGCGAGCGCTAATTACGGTAGACATGGCAAGCCATTTTTACATTTAGACCTCAGTGACGGTAGCGCCTTACTCTTATCTTTAAAGGGAATGAAAACGAGGATGTGAGAGACAGCGGTGCAACCCGTTCGTTGGATTGAACTGTATACAAATTGTTCAGCTGACAAAAACATTTTGGGGAAAAAACCCTGACTAAACCTTTTTGGGAATAAAAAATGTCATCAAGCCTGCAGTTTGCTTAGTAACGGTGGCATATGAGAAGGGGGCAAAATCCTTAACATTACGCTCACTTTTATATATTGACTTTTTTAACAGTTTGTTAGGGTTGGGGCGAGTGAACATCTTTTTATCAAACAATACGTCGTTAATAGTGGTTCGCTTCCGCGATTTGGTATGATTGCATTCACATCTGCAGCGAACCGTACTTGATTTTGCGTGAACCGTACCCCAGACCCCCTTTATAAATGGACACGGGTACAGTTTATAGGTATAAGGTCGGAAAACAGTGTTCACATTATTCAAACGAACCTAAATCCCATGTCGGTCGAACCTGGCTCAGAACCAAAAGTGGTTTTCATTCCATATAATAGGTTTCCTTAGAAGTTTATCTATTTAATTACAGATATTTACTATTTATTATCCTAATAATGAACTGGAAAATATACTGTAATATGAGAAATTATTCATGATTATTCATATTAGTCACTATCGGACAACTTTTATTCATTAACCTAAAACTACTAACGCTGCTGACAACAAAACAGAGTATTGGTTGCTTCAAGCGCTACATGTTAATGCGGCTTGCCACAAGTACATACAGGCCTAGATCTAAACAGAGCGGCGTCTGGTAACCGTGCACGAACCCGTGCACCCGTCGCTGAAACCTGCTCATGCCTATCTATCGCCTCTTAATTAAACCGAGTCACTGCTAACGCTATTAAATCTGCTGGGAGTCCGCGCGAGCGAATGCGCGCGTCACCGCAGAGAACCGAGCCAAATGCGCGGCGCAGAGACGCGCCTTCTCGCCGCTCAAGAGCGGCTGCTTAGCGGGACAGCAGGCCGAGACCGGAGCGCCACTCACCGATGTGGTTATCTTCGATGTGAACGATGAGCTCGCCCAGGGACTCGAAATGCAGCCCGCAACCGCCAAACCGGCAAACGTTGGAGAAGAAGGAGGCAGCCGCGACGCCCGTCATAATGGAGGTGTTGGCAGAGGTCCGTGAGCTTGCAGACCGGCGAAGGCGGAGGCTGTGCGGGATGGGGGTGATCGAATAGCCGGCAGCTCGTTGCGGCAGCAGCGGCGGCGGTGATTGCAGCTGGAGCTGTTTAGACGGCTGCCAGCCAATGGGAGGGGGATGGGGGGCAAAGCAGCATGACGGAGGAGCAGGAGGAGGAGGAGGGACCGGCGAAACAAACATGCTGCTGTTCACCTGAGCGGACAAACAAGAGGAATGCTTGACTGAGGAGGGCCACATAAGCCACTGTATTATCGATTATGTCATTGCACCTTTTGCTCCCCTGCCAGCTTGGATTTAAAAGTGTGAGGTTTGTAAGTCCCACTGCTTGGAAATACTTTTCCTTTTGTAAAAAAAAATAAATAAATAAATAAAAAAAACTTTACTATGCAATAGTAATGCACTGCAAAATTTAGAATAGTGTGTATAGGTATAAAACTGTTTATATAATTTCATATTTTGCATTCGTTTCATGTATAATGCACATCAATTTTTAAAACATTTCATGTTTATTTTTGTTTAAAATAAACTAAATATGATTAAAGAAGAGAACTGCATATGACCTGTTCATTGGTGAATGGTGCATAATTACAGTGAAAAAATAGTAGATCAAATATATTTTGTGTACATTTACTGTAAAATTCTTGTAAAAGTACAGTTTGTGGGGAAAAAAAGATTACACACTTAAGATTGTACTAATATTTACCTTTAAGGTACCAAAATGAACCCTTCAGGTACAAACTTGTACCTTTTGGAAAGGTACCACCCCAATGACAGCTTTTGTACTTTTATTTTTAAGAGTGTAAAATAATTTACAACAAAATACTGTAAATAGACACAATGCGATAGTCTGCATTACAATTCACGCTGTTTAATTCTTGTTTATTTGTGCCACAACACTGTGTACCTTTTAGCATTAGCCACAGCTTTTTGAAAAGCTATCGTGATGAACTTTGATGAATCATGCGTCTTTTTCTTTACCACCTTTTCGACAATAAAAGGATACAGTAAAACTGATTTTACTAGCGGCATGACCTAATTTAGCTTAGGACTTATTTTCTACAGTGTGTAACACTTTAAGGTGACACATTTTATATGCGCTTACTAACATAACAACAATAAATTATGCATAATTAGATGCAGGCAATCCTGAAACAAACCCCCAGATCTATATGATTTTGGATTAATCTAAACATATGACTACCATCTCAACCTTTTCCGGGCATTTTTTCAGCTGCAGAAAAATATGCATGCATAAGAAATAATGCGTACTTGAATTCGACTGCACGGTAGCAGAATGTCTCTTTTATAATGTGGCAAATACGTAGTCTACGTTTTATAACCTATAAAAAGGAATTTTTGTAATTAAAAGAAAAATGTCAACCTTCCACCTCTTTAAAACTTTGACAAGGCTGGGAATCTGTCAGGTGTGACACAAGCATCCGTGTAAGGCCCTGTGTTCACAAAGAGCAGGAGGAATGTCCCTTTGATCACACTGTGACAGTGACCGTGTGCTGACCGTCACTTGTTAATCAACCGTTAAATCTCCCTGTTATAAAGGTTCTCTGCTGTTGGCCCTATGTAAATAAGCGAGAGACTAAATGACCAAATATTTTCCATGTTACTGTTTTCAAACAAATAAGCTTGCATAAACATTCGCTCCCGAAATTTTAATCCTAATTCAGTACATACACGAGCAACTCACATTGTACAGAAAAGCGCATTAACCTACAGGCAACTGATTGGGACGGACCTTATAATGTTATACTGTAAACCCAGTCAGATCTTATTAAATGCAACCGTCTGCCTCAAACAAGATAGACCTAAGCAGCCGATACCAGATGCAAAATACTGTGAGGAGGTCAAGCCAAGTCAAACAACATGACTGAACAATATTAAGCCTCGGGATTTATCTAGTTCCAGATTTTTGACTGATCCAACACAGTATCACTCATAAATCTGTAAACCTTTGAAGATCTACCTTGAGACACCGAAGTATTACAAAGGATCACGTGAAAAATTACAAACAGACGTGTGACTGCTACACACGTGCACATGCTGTATATTTCCATTATCTGTAACGGCTTGTTGATTGTCCTCTTTCGTAAATTAGTTCAGTTGAGCATCTGCGTTATTAAAAGTTATTTTTATGTTTTGTGAATTAGCGAAAATCACCGGTTTCTTTAAATGGTGGAACAAAAGGTGAACTTGACACAGTTCCTTTTTAAGTTGAATTATATCATGGGAGAGACATGGATGAGGTCATATGAGACTTGTGGGTGCACGTCCTCTGCTGCATTGTCTCTGTGTGTGAATGATTCACGCTCACAGACGTAGGAGGCAGCTAAGGCTAGAGTTTGATGTGACATCATCATCACTTCCTGTTTTGCGGTGTTGCTGAGGAAACAGCTACCAGCGTTCTGAGTTAGAGCACGCTAATGAATCACGCTCTCTTTCTCTCCCTCCCACTTGTTCTGTCTTTTTTCTTTCACTCTTTCCCTAGAGCTTACCACACCGTTCGGAACATCAGACACACCCCTTAGTTTTACAACAATCTGAATGTATCCACATTCTGTCATATATTCGAAATCATGACATCTGCTTTCAGTAGTTTAACTCAGTGCGGCTAGACACTATATTAAACTTTTATACTGAGTCTTGAGCGAACTTATCAAGATGTACCCCTTACTGAATATGAAAAGCTTAAAAATCTTGACACCTGTTTTTCCTCTTTATGGTTAATGCCATCATGGTAGCTATAGTAGTTATGGTGTCGCTTTGCGGCTTGACAGATTTGTTTGCGAAGCATTCTGGCAGCCGTTCTGACCAGCATAAGTCAGAAACATTTGTTTACTAGAATCATATCCTTAGAAAGCACGGCCTTTGTCCATTGACTTGATCATGCAAAGTAAACTGGAACCCATCACACCGACATTTGAACATTTCCATTACACTGAGCAATGTTTATTTGGTGTTCAAAGTGTAGATGATGCATATTTAAGGATTTATCACATTTTAGACTGTTTTTAAATTGGCAATAATAATATGCCCCTAATATTTAAAGTTTAAAGTATAAAGTTAAAATATTTAAATTTAAAGTTGACATCTATGCCAAAGCTACTGTATTTTGGGTGGGCTACCGCATATATTAGCCTATTAGAAAGTAATTAGCACAAAACAGTACAAAATCCCACTGTTACATTAGACAAAACGAAATGAATCCGCCAAATGATGCTACTTTGTGGTTTGCACTTTGCAACAACTTCTGTTTGGCTATTTTGGCTGTATTTTCCGATTACACCGTAACCATAGAAAAAGAAGTTAAGGCATGCGGTTTACATCGCTGACCGCCTAAAAAAAATCAAACAGGAAGGTAATTAAACGTTTCAAACCACAGGCTAACACGCGTGTGCATGCCCTTTTTCTCCCTCTTCTCTGTCATCGCGCACCGTCCGCTAACCGGGACCGTCCCGCGCACGGCTCCAGACAGCTGTTGGCGCAGCGCGCACCGAACGAGGCGCCTCCCACTTCCCTATTTTCCCCTCGACGCGCCAATGTCCGCGCTGGACGCCCGCTACATCCTCCCGTGGGCGGGCGCGCGCGGCCCGAGAGCCCTCCTCTTTTTAAAAAGCGGACCGCAATGATTTAGAAGTTCAGGAATCCCACGTGACGTCACCGCGGGGTGATGTAATGCTTCTGTAAATAGATCATATTGTAATCGCGTTTCACTTCGGCGTGCTTCGTCCCAGCGCGAGGAGCGTTGCTAGTCTCGATCTGCGTGCGTTTTAGGTAAGTTAGCGTTATTGTTTCACACTCGCCGCTCGCGGGCACAATCTCACGCTCGGCTCGCAACACACGACCCCTTGTACGGTGTTGTCGGGATTTTCGTTGCCGTTGCTGGCGTTTCGCTGTCAAGTCGGTATCTGTCAAAGTGCCGGTTTCCACTGAAATGTTCGTGAACTGTCTGAACGTCTGTTTAAGGGGGTGTGACTCCACCAAACAAACAGACCAAAGGAGCGTTAGAATAAAAAAGGCTTGGACTTTCCGTAAAATGGATGTCTGTACGTTTTTAGGGAAGACTGTCAACAAACTTGTCAACGACGCGTTTTAGCGGAATTAGCAGCTTGACAGGTAGCGGTTTGTTTGAATGTTTACGTTTAAATGTTATATCGCACGCGCGCGCGCGTTTTAAGGGGGGTGTATTCGCATTTGTTTTTTTGTTTGTTTGTTAGTTTGTTCGTTCATGTACACCCTGTATGACATCTGCCGTCACGCACACTCCAAAGTGATTCAGACAAATTGACGATGTTTTTTTTTTCCCACCCATTGCCAAAACATGACACACTATTGCCCCTGGGTAGGCTGTCTGATCTTCTTGTTTGGGTTTGTAAAAATTCGTGACACCGCGTGAGTCCTCCGGTTTCGCCATTACGTCATTCTGCAGGCCGGTTAGACGGTTGGCATTAGCACCGTAGACCCGTCTCTGCCAATTCAAACTCCGGCCTCGGCTGAACTAAAGAATGATGTCAGGACTAGAGGAATGCTCACGTTAGAAGTGACCGGGGTCTTTTTATAAGGCGAGACTATGATGTAATACGTATCAGATACAGTACAGAGAACACAGAAGGAAATGTAGGAAACAGAGAACTGAGAGATCTATTCAAATAAGTTATCTATCTATCTATCTATCTATCTATCTATCTATCTATCTATCTATCTATCTAAGCTTTATGTTATGTAGTTTACACACACACACACACACACACACACACACACACATATATATATATATATATATATATATATATATATATATATATATATAGATAGATAGATAGATAGATAGATAGATAGAGATAAAATAATTTATCCTTATTGGACACTATATTTGCCTGTAGGTGTCATTTATATCTGTGTTTTGTCCGTTTGTCATGCTCACTTTATAATGTCATCTCCGTTGTGTGCTTGTGTTTGTATGTCTGTGTGCACGTGTGTGCGTTCACGTATGCTCAGGTCTTTTAGATCTCAGTGATGAATGTTGATCAGGACAGGCCATATGTATGCACTGCTCCTGGATGCTCACAGGTAAGTGACAGATGCCCATTTTGGGGAAAGTTGTTGTCGTATCGTTCAGAGCTACAACTGTGGGTCTTATGTGTGCCGTCATAAGTCTTAGCCATCAGTTAGGTTTAACATTTCACAATTAGTTATTATTGGAAATAAAAATGTATGTTATTTTTCATATTATAATTCATATTATTCAAAGCTGTGCTGTTTCATGCCATATTTCGTGTTCCCGTAGCGCTTCCAAAGAGAAGATCACCTAATTATTCACAGACACAAACATGAGATGACCCTTAAATTCTCTTCTATTAAGTGCGACAGCATGCTCTCAGGTAAGGATTTAATATCTTACGTGTTTTAATATCTGTTTTAGAGTGTCAGTCTACAGCTCATGGGTCAGTCACATAAGATCCTGTGAAAAGCAAATGTGTGTCATGATAGCTCATGCTCTCCATCTCCTTTAATTTAGGATTTAGACAATGTCTGTTACCCTGGAAACCCAATGTCTGACATATAAACATCAGCCTGACCTATGACCTCTGGGGGTCTGCGAGCCATCACTGCAGCGACAGAAACATTTACATAAAAAACAAAAGGAGGACTTTACCTTCTGACCCCTTTCATAGTAGCTTAGAAAAAAAGCCATTTCGTTTAGGCTACCCCTAAATTACCAAAACAACAAGAGCAAAATCAGGCTCGTGTTTATGAAACAGGGTTAATTTTTAACATTTCTGAGCATGCCAGAAGATTACTTCAGACAAGTTCCGCTCATGACATTGAGACGAGGGTTAGTTTCTCTACGTTTGTTTAGAATGCCTGGAGGTTACTTGATATTGATCTGCTGATCTGAGGTTTTTGTTGCTTGACCTTGAGAAATTTCCTATGGCTCCTTAGTTTCTATGTGTTTAGTCTATGTACTATAGATAGACATGTAGATAGGCAGATACGCATTTGCTTTCTGCATTTGATTTCTTCTCTGTTTTAGTAACTTTGTTTTAATAACTTTGACCAACATTTTTACAGCACTTGATATTTTCATAGAGACTAAAAAACAAATATGAATAGAGAAATCTAATATTTTTCAGTATATTTATAGTACCATATATATTCATAATATAAATTATAACTTAGTAAATATTTAACAAAATGTTACAATTATTTATATATATCTGTATCATCTTATGTACTCTTTTATTGTCTATTGTGTTTGATTTATATACATTTATTTCACTTTTTTATTATTTCCTATAAAAAAATGTATACAATGTTCTTTCAACTATTATTGTGGTTGAAATGTGCTGTATAAATAAACCTTTCATGCCTTGTTATGTTTTTACATTATGTATTGCCAGTGGAATCTGATTGTGTGTGGAATCTGATGATGCTGTTTATTCATCTGCAGATCAGACTCCAACTCCAACCCGTTTCTTACGGGACTGTGAGGAAGTGGGCCTCTTTACTGACCTGGAGCTTAACCAGTCGCGGGTAGAGGAGGAGACCAAACCGGTGAGAAGAAAAACACGAGCTTACTCAAATGTGCAAATGAACAAAAGTTTGTTTTTTGCGTGAAATACTATTACATATCTTGCATATGATTTTCTGCTGGTATGTGTGTTTTGTGTTAATTGTAGTGAGAAAAATCAATATCAGTTCATATTTTTAAAAATATTTTACATATTCATTTTTTTCGCGTATTTATGCTTTCCAAATTATAAATATTTTCTTGCTTTTAGAACTTTCCTGCACAGGCGTCAGGTCAGAGCCAGACTCACACTGAGACACAGCCTCAGCAGAGTCAACATCATCAGTTTCAACCTCAGCAACAGCAGCAGTGCGCTCTGGCTCATCTCAACCAGAACCAGCTCCACACACACAGCTCACCGCCTCAGTCTCAATGCACTGCCACATACTCCACTTCAAATAAACAGTGAGTATTACCACATGTCATTACCAGAATACCTCGTATTCTTATTTTCCGATTAGAGGTGAGGTCTAACTGAAAAAAAATCTTTACACAGTTCTTTGGGAGGACAGAATGTTTTCATTGACACTTACAATTTTTCGTTTCATCGTGTCAATAAGTGTAAACTTCCTAAACTGGTTCCTACCGAACCGAAAAGTATATACATAATTTTTTTGTATGTAATTTTAATCAGTCCCACTTATATTTAGTGGCCTTAACTACTATGTACTTACAGTTAAATTAATAATTTGTTAAAAATGCACTTGTTGTATAAATAAATGTTTTTACATTGTACTTATATTTAAAGAAATACCAGCATGTAATTCATTTTTGTAATTAAAATGATATAAATAATGTTGACCCATCCATTACATCTTAACCTACCCTTAAATCTACCCATCCCATCAAACCTATTCCTAACCTTACCCATATCCCACCTCAATAGCGGGAGATATAATTTGAACAAATATGAACACAACAAGTACATTGTACTTATTTGTTTTGCATAGTAGGTAATGCCACTTAATATAAAGCGGAACCTTTTCATCTTTTGTTCTCTGCTCATGTGAATGCCTCTGACATTACAGATCTGCACCCAGCTGTCTGCACAGCAGACAGACAAATACCTTGCCTGGGACATCCGCCATGAATGTAAGTAAACCTGAATGCAGTTCAAACCCAATCAGAACAGCAAAATATGAATAAAAATAATATGTCTGTTTCTTATTATATCATTATGATAATTTCATATCTTATTGAAATGACAGATGGAGGCACAGTTGTCAATGAACTCTAGTATGATTGGCATGCCAGGCCCCGCCCCCTCTGGCTCATGCTCCTCCCTTCAGGTACAGCCCCATACTAATGATTTGACTCCATGGCTACAGGATTATGATGTCTCTATAGAAACATTACAAGTCAGACAGGGGTTATAATGCCACAGTGCATTGTAACTAATGTAGACATCTTGATTGAGTTATCTAATTCGGACACATGCAATGTTGCCTGTTTAGCAGCAATAACACACACACACACACACACACTCATGCACTGATTCTCTTCAGAAAGCGAAGAGGATTGAATTTCAAAGGCTTTGGCTTGACCTGGTTATCATCTGACTTTTCAAAGACGTCTTTGTAGATTCTCTGTGTTTTGAAAAACTTTAAATGCCAAGCAATCTCACCATCGCAAACAATCACCACACGCAGGAAACCTTAGATGTAGAAATTAAAAACACATGGTTTCTTGTAAAACTGGGCAAAGCAAACCTTGCTTTGGGCACTTCCTTTTGAAATAGCTTGAAATATCCACAGTGGTACATGACAGTGATGTTGACAGTGACCCCAGGAGCCATTCTGACCCATCTCTCCCCATCTCTAATCCTTCAGAGGTCAAAGGTCATGCCAGCTCACAGCCATCCTGCAGTTTCCAATGGCAGTCAGAATCCTCTTTGCCACATGATGGAGATGATGTCGTCACCACAGCACCCACTGTCACATTTACAATCCGCATCTCATCATCACGCATACCAGCAGCACTGCCACAGCCAATCACCGCAAAGACTCACACATCAACATCAAAGCCAAGACCAATCACATCACAGCCACGCTCACCATTCTCCACCTTCCCATTTGCATCCTGGCTCCACCCACCAGACAGCCCCTCCCCTTTCACATCAGCCGATACCGACGCAGGTCTAGGTCAAACTCTGATTTTTCTTAGTTCTAGTTAACCTTTTTGTAATATTTAACATAATGTTTGTGTTTTATGGATGTCGTCCACACCAAAACAGACCCCCTGCCCGCAATCTCCTCCACAGCCGTCCGCAGCCAGACGCCGACGGACAGCAGAGGAAGACCCAGACGAGCGCAGACGGAAGTTTCTGGAGAGAAACAGAGCGGCCGCCACACGGTGCAGACAGAAGAGGAAGGTCTGGGTGATGTCGTTGGAGAGGAAGGCAGAGGAACTTACACACACTAACTTACAGCTGCAGGTACATTTGTAACACCCACATCTTGTGCAAGTGTTGAACACGACTAAAAGATCATGGTATATGCATATATATTGCTTTCTCATAGAATGAGGTGACATCGCTCAGAACAGAAGTCACTCACCTGAAGCAAATTCTTCTTGCACATAAAGACTGTCCTGTATCTGTGAGACAGAGAGAAACACAGAGTAAGTTTAACTAATTTTCTCTTTCTAGCCTGCTTTCTCACATGTACTAGCAAATCGGGGTTGAATTTTCTTTTAAACCTCTCAAGAATGTAATATTTCACCCCATAATAATGGTCATTGAAAATGATTAATTATTTATTTATTTCTTGGTCACTGTAATTTTTGTATAGTTAATAACACTGACACAGTTATTTCTATGACAATTAGAAACCCCAATTTATATATTTAAATGAAAAAAAAAAAAAAATAGAATTTTAACTAAAGAATATTAAAAATATAAAGTCTGGATATATTACCCAATAGTAATATTTATGTTTATATTATGTTTATATTTATGTTTATACTATTACTTAAAATGTGAGTATTATTATAAATATTTAGAAAATTGTTGCATTTCTTTTTTATGTTTAGGTGGCGTGGGTAGTCCAACAGGAAGTCCTGTCCAGCAACACGCCATCCAACACAACAGCATCTCAACCTCAAGTTCAACTTTACCACACAGTCACCTCCCCCCACACTCACACCCCGCTAACCACACACAACTATAACATGCTTCGACAAGGACAGAAACTGACTGAAAACAAAAAATAAAGCCATAAGGTCAGGACAGCTCCGACCAAGCAGGTACCCGTCAGTGCAAAAGCAAAACTGAACAGCAAAATGTTTCATCCTGAGTTTTAAACTCGGGTTTATGTCTAAAAGGGAATGTGTGAATTACAAATAAGTCTGAAATGTTTAATAAGTCTCAAGAATAGAATAATTAAATTAAATTATGTCTGTTTATATTTCCCTTTGCTTCTCAGGTAATCATTTTTATTTTACCTCACTGTTATTCATTACAGTGCTGGAAAACAAACCTCCTAAATTTAGTTTTCCTATTCTCAAACCTGTCTCTCACCCTCTTTCCGTCTTCTCACATTCTTCCTCATGTTTTTTTTTTTTGTTGTTGTAGTCAATCTTTCTCAGGGACACTCATCTAGTTTTACTCTTAGGTTATGTGTGTATTCGTGTGTTTTGTTTTTTGGCCACTTTCAGTGTAAACGCTTCGATAGCTTCAGTGACAGCTGTGCGTGCTAAATCCTGAAACCAATGGCAAGGCCGTGTGAAATGCATTGAATCAGGGCAGTTGTAAGTTTGTAATTGTAAATAGGATTCTCTACTTTTATAAATTCGTGATGAAGCTAAAGCTGACTGTTACATGTCCGTCTCCGCTGTAAATATCGTAAGAGGCCTCTTGGTGAATTATCAGGTAAGAAAGTACTTAAGTACTTAAGAGTATCATGTGTGAATTTTAGATTTATAGAATAACATGCATCTCATTCGATACAGGCAGAGCCAACATCACAATCAAGTATAGGAACGATAGTAAAGGGATCATGCATTAGTAATCCCACTCATGGCACTCTGAACGTCTTACAGTATTCTCCTAAAACCATCCAGCATAGCAATCCTTTCACACTAACTGGCTCAGTGACAATCAAAATGTCAATACCGACATTTCCTGGAAATAACATGCAAGCATGTGTACCATCTCTGATTAAAAAAAAATGTTTAGGTAAAGAATTTATATGGTTATGAATTACGAATCTGGATATGTGGATGAAAAAGAATGTTTGTAAACTCTGCAGGTTTAAACTGTTTTATGCATGTACAGTTTTTTGAAATATTTATCTATTTTTGTACACATTCGTGGCCATTTTTAATTAAAAAACACTTAATATCTATATCCTGATCTCTTTTTGTATGGTTCATGCTAATAACTTTTTAAAGCCGTGATACAACTGCTGCCTTTAGTGTATTATAGTTTTAATTCATTATTCTAAGGTTTAATCAAATGAAGGTGATCGTTTAAAATGAATCACTGCTGAAACGTTAGTGTTGCGGTTCAGGTCTTGTGAAAACGTGGTTTACTGCGCCACCTTATGGTGAGATTCATGTAGGGCCTTTTTTAACAGGAATGAGAACTAGGCTGTGAAGAATAAAAGCACAGTGCGTTCAATGCATTGTTTATAGTGCTGGTTAGATTAATTATAACCTAATCCATTACTGATCACAAATGCAGTTTGTAACTTTCTGAATTACACAAATTATAGGTAATTATTCTGATTACTAATTTTGGATTACTTTGGATCTAACTCATTTATCACTTAATTGTCACTTGATTTTTTTTTTTTGGGGTATTTCTTGTGAAGGGCTAATAGTCTAATTAATCAAATCATAAAATGTCAAATCTTAAAAACTCTACATTACATTGAAAAACATTAATGGTCAAAGACTTCCAATATTAAAAATGAGTGAAAATGTAATGAAAACAGAATTTCACAGAGTGTTTAGTAACTTGCGTAATTGTTAGGCTCACAAAAAAAAAGAACTGGGGTGAATCAATAAGTTATAAATAACTGAAATAATCTAATGACGTTATTTAGATTAAACAAACTCAATTATATACATGCCATCGTACATATAAACTCTACCCCTCAAAGCCTTGTGTTTATTTGTGTTAAATTAAATATGGGGTCTAAACCAGCCTTTAGAAAAGGCCTTTTGTAAAATTTTGAATGTCAAAATCGAATTATAGATAAAAACATGGAAACTACAACACAATTACTAATAAAGACTACATCTTTATTTATTTTAAAAATCATGTAAATCAAGTAAAACGTATAAAATGTATCAAAAAACTTTTCCTGTGCTGTACCTTACCGATTTACATGCCTGGAATAGGGTTAACAAGTCATATATTATCTACAAAGACAGAAAGACATTAATTACAAAACCAAGCAATTCTGCCAACCAGCAGCTGAGGCCCAGAACGATCGATAAAAATAAATGAAAAGACGAAAAAGAAAAGAAAACGATTTGCAGTTTCAGTGGTTACTCATTTGTAGCCAAAATGACTTAGTGCCAAAACTGTCTATTATTTTCTCACAGCCTTCAGTCTGAGTATCTAAGCATTATGACATCGTCGTCTCTTCGAGCATGGCTGTTGTCAAAGAAGCGGTCACCGGGGAACTGGATGAGGTCACCTTCTTCAGCCAGGTGCCTGCCACTCTGGTACCCGCTGAATTCAGAAGAGACACAGGTAGTGGCCACGGTAGAGCGAAACGGATGTCTGGTCGAGTACATGTGACGTACGTGTGCATGAGAGGACGACTTCCTGCTTCTGATCCGCCTCTTCAACGCACGCCCCAGCCAGACTCCGCCCACCAGAAGGAGGAGCAGTGCATTGGCCGCCAGGGCTGCTGCTGTGACCAGCTGTAGGTTGACTTCGCTTGTCACCGAGGGCAAAAGCGTGACAAATCCAGTGCAGTGATCTCTGGGGGCCACCTGGCACAAAGCTCCTCCCACAACGCTCTCCACGCAGGTGATGTAGGTGGAGTCTGGGCGGAGCTCTTGGAGGGTCACCGCCCGGTCGGATCCGTCTGTGTAAACATAGCGTGGGAAGCGGAAAGCATGGCCGAAGCGGTCGAATAAAACCCGAAAGAGAAGTTCTTTCCCATGGGCCAGTCCGGCTTCGGGACCTGTGCTCCAGCGGACCGTGGCCGTGCTGGAAGTGACATCTTCCACGCTAACGTTCAGGATGGAGTGATGGTTGAACTGACATGCATCGGCGATCACTTCGATCCTTGAGTCGTGATGCTTGGCTCTGTCTTGTAAGGGGAGGTTGAACTTCTCCTGTGGAACCCAAGCAAAGGTGCTGTGATTGTGGCCCGCGAGGAACATGGCCGTTGTCGTCGGAAAATCAGACAATGAGCTGTTCCCTGTTTTCCCAGCTGTGGGTCTTGGCCTAGTGCTGATCAGTTTCTTCTTCTTCTTCACAAGTCCTTGCTCCCCCTCGTCCCCTTGGACACCTACATCTCCGTGTTTTCCACCTTCTCTCTTCTCTCTTTCCTCCTTGAAAACCGGCGACTGCACCACTTCTCCCCGGCTCTCCATTGGCTGAGGCTCTGACTCGCAGAAACCACTCATATTTCCCAGCTGGGAGTCGCTGACATAGTCCAAGTACTTTCCCGCCAGCACTGGGGGGTTAAGGCAGCGCACAAACACGGTCAACAGCTTTCCCTGGGAATGCGCATGCGTCATCCAACTTCTAAGCTTCTCCATCCGGCAGTCGCAGGTCCAGTTGTTCCCATTCAGTTCCACGTGAAACAAAGCGCCGTTTGTGGCGAAAATGCCGCCGGAGAGATTCATAAGACGGTTGTTTTTCAATTTTAAGATTTTTAGATGCGAGAGGTGGCCGAAAGCACCGGGGTCCACGCGAGATATGCGATTGTCACCGAAGTCCAGGTGCTCGACGCGCTCCAGCGGGTCTAGAAGACCAGCAGGGATCTCTGTCAGCTCGTTCCCGTCGACCTTGAACTCCTTCACTCGCGCGAGCCCCTTCAGCGCGTCCTCGTCCAGCTTGGAAATCCTGTTGCGGCTCAGCGAGAGTTTCGTTAGCCTTTTCAAGTTCTGAAAGACGTGATTTCCGACGTGCTTTATTTGGTTGCCTGCGATCAGAAGAGTCGTTAGTGACTTGAGATGGGAAAACAGGAAAATATCGCGCAGTTCTGTTTGTTTGTTATCGGATAGGTTTAAAAACTGCAGCTTGCCGAGCCGCGCGAACGCGTCGCGGTCAATATGGCGAAGCTGGTTCGATTCTAAGTGCAGAAACATTAAATTAGTCAGTCCTCTGAAGGTGGGCTCTTTTAAAAACTCGATTAAGTTTCCATCTAGTCTCAGTTTGACTAAACTTTTTAAATGACTAAAAGGGTCGGTAACGAACTCCTTGATTTCGTTGTTATTGCTGTATAATATTGTGAGTTTTTTCAGCGACTGCAGAGTCCCAGCTTGTATCGTCGAGATTAAGTTGTTGCCCAGATAAAGCTCCTCCAGCATGGACAGCTTCTCGAACGCTTTAGGGTGTATATTCCTTATTTGGTTAAACTGGAGATTTAGCCTGATTAGGTTCCCGTAGCGCGTGAAGTCGAACGCGCTGAGGTTGTGAATGAAGTTTCCCGCGAGACCGAGAACCAGCACGTCCGCTGCGCGCTCCACCTGCGGCGCTTTGGGCACCGCGCGCAGACCGCGGTTTGCGCAGAGGATATGCTGCGCGTGCTGGCACTCGCATCGCTCGGGGCAAATGGCCCAAGCAGGCGCAAGGAATAATAGCGCTCCGCTGCCGAACAAAAGAAAGTTATAGAGCAAGTATGCCATTCCGGCGATGAGCGAATAACAGGCCACTCAATACATTCCTTTGTTTCAGTCCAGATTCGCCAAGATCTTCCTCTCGAGGAACTGAAGCTTTACAGATTCATTGCAGCCCGGATGCGAGCGTTTAGATTACCTATAAGACGAATGCATGGTGAATTTTAGCTGTATTGATATATCCATGCACATGCGTTGCGAGCCGATGTGGCTCCAGCCGAGGAAACGTTTGCCTCCGTCAGACCCTCTCATCCCCCAAGAAGTCATCTGTTGCAGATTACACACACACACACACACACACGCCATAGTCATCTTCGAGTTCAGGCACGGATCAGCCCGCCCCACTCCCTTTCCAGATGTGGACATTACTATTACTAAACGACATAGGCTTCACACTCATACAGGGATCTGATGTATAGATTCTGGTTCAGATGCATTTGAACGATTCCTTAGGTTGCATTAAAGATCCTTTTAATACACTTTGTAGAGGAATTATGGAGAAATAGGGAAATGCAATATGGGCGATATTTAAATGTAATCGATAAATGATTTTCTACTGCCTATTAACAGCACGTTTCCTAATGATAATTTCACACTGCAGCATTACATAGGCTGTGACAGACTTTTTTTTACAAAAACAGATTTTTGACAATCTTTTAGAAGCAGTATTCAATTAAAATTATTGGGGCTATATGAAATAAAACTGTTACTGATTTTGTATTCAGTAAGTTTATTTAATGTGTACAAAAATAGCGTAGCTTCATAACATTTCGAATTGAACTACTGATGGCAGATGGACTATTCTGACGATGTCTTTCATACATTTTTGGACCTTGACATATTCATTACTTGGCAGTCAATGGGACAGTCACAAGCCTACTGATTTTTATCCAAAATATCTTAAATTGCTCTCTGAGGATGAACAAAGCTTTTTACAGGTTAGGAAGATAATTTTAAGGGTGGTATAAAAAATGTAAGGGTGGAGTAATCCTTTAATAAAGATTCAGAAGCTTTTTTTACAGGCTGCTGTCGCACCATTAGCCTCATGGGTAACTCGCTGGTTGGTTGGTTGACATATTGTTTACTATGAAATAATGTCCTGTCCTATTACAAGGCAAAAATGCCAAAAATAAATCACAAAAAATGATGTGGCTCCTATGAGTCATTCTAGGGGGATTGGACAACAATGGTTGTTATATTTTGCGTGCTGTGCTAGACTTGCAGTAACAATAAAAAAATGCACATTCCAAAATGGAAATCAGTGTCATGAAAATTATTTGGTTCTTTTTTATTTTCAAAATGGAACCAGTTCTGAATAAGATCCAGCGCTTGGTTCCCAACTCTACACGTGTGCAAGAAAAAGCAGATGAACGCTCTTCCCACGAAGGTCCCGCAGGGCTCGATCTTGGACTCTATGCTTGTTTAAAAAGCACCGCCAGGGAGAAAAATCGAAAAGTAAAGAAAGGGAATTTCAGACCAAATTTCTGTCTCAGGCCGCGTGCCAGGTCGTGGGAAGGATTGAGGAGCGAGCTCTCTTGAGTGCGTGGGGTAGACTTCACTCAATGGCAAAAGCCTAGAATTTATAAGTGTGATGTATTCGCGAAGAGATAGCATGTCAAATAAAAGTTATTGTGGAATAATTCAGTTTTTCATTACTTTTCTAAATCCGACAAGAACACAGTAAATAACGTCCACTCAACTAAGTGAAAGCTCCAGATGTTTCACGTTTCCTTTTAGCTCGAAACATTCAACGTGGAGTTGGGCTGAAGTTGAACAGTGTTGATAATTATTCTGACTGCCAATTAGATCTAAAAAAAAACTTCATTTGCAAAGAAATTGTAGGTTATCGGCGATCTGATTGGCACATTTGGTGTTTCGAGTTGTAAGCCAAAATGCCAATGTCTTGAAAGGAACAGAAAGAGAAAAATGCATGGACAAACATACCCGTATATCTTCTACGCACACCGAGATGTGTTTGCATGTGTGTGTGTGTGTTTCCAATGAGGAACCCCCACACCCGGGGGTCATTTCCTGTCTAGCCCTCGTATGAATTTGTCGGCTGACACACGTAACCTACGATGAAGAAAACTGTTTTGTGTACACGAAATGCGCTTGTGGGAGAAAATAATATCACCACACAACTGACTTAGTCTACGTCAGCCTGGAAAGAATAAAAAGCGTACGGTTGAAATGAAATCGCACAACCAATAGTAAGGAATGGAAAGAGCATGAGAGATATGAAAAAGGGAGAGCAGGAGGAGAAAATAGTAAAAAGGACCCATGGAAAATAGACTATTAAAAAAAGAGAGACAGACGGAGAATGAAAAATGGCAGGATATGTAATAAAGTGCCTGCTGCCAGAGATTGATGCACATGGGTTTCATGAACCAAGTCTCTGAATTAAAAATAGCTAATCATGTTTTAGCATTGCACGCCTATTGTAAAAAGATCAACAAGTCAAACATTCGTACAAAAAAACAGTGGCTTTCCATTGTGTGTCTGTAATGTTTCCCTAATGTTAGAACAATGTTTATTTTAGGTTGTTGTAACCATCCTCTAACTCTGACATCATCTTGCATAGTGTCTCTACAACACACAGCACAAACATATATGGAGACACATCTCATAGTGTCCCTCTCATGTGGGTACACGTCTCTTAGTAACGATCGCCCTCTCTGAGAAAGCAGGGAGGTTGCCTATTGGAAACACATGCTGCCTTATTGATGAACAACAGCTTTCCATGAAAACACATCACTCATTTAGCACCATTCATTCACCTAAAAAAAACAAAGGCAAAATGCTTAACTCCCAGAACCCATCTAACAATACAATATGCATATGGACATTTGTTGTTCTCGTTCTCTCATTCATTGTGATGATGAAAGTGTGAATTATTTAACATTCCTGTCTGTCTTCGGGATTTTCAGCTCTTGCAACTGTGTATATCTCTGTATCGGCATTCGTGAGAACAAGAGAAAAAGGGGGAGAAAAGGAAAAGAGAGATTTGAGGGGTTGACATGAGCAACAGCTGGTTGGGTCATTAAGTTCTTTAACCTAGATCTGCTACACAGACTTTAACTCTCTACTGCCCTTTACACAGTATAAGTCTGTGTACATGGAGCCCATGCACAAATCTTGGTACTGACAACCTGCTGAGAAAGTAAAACAAGGCAAAAATGAACTTATGTCACTACAGTGCCTTTACTATGAGAGCGTATGCATGCTTCTGCATCTTTCAACACCATAGCAGTTGATCCCTAAAGTGATAGTTCATTTAAAATGATATCCATCCCATTATTTACTCACCCCCATGCAGCTTTACGAATGACAAAAGAAGAATGTTTGAACTGTTTTTGACTCTACAAGGAAAGTCAGCGGGGTCCTAAAAACATGTGAATTCATTGACTTTTAATACGGACAAAAAACAAAATTTTTTAATGATCTTAATTTGTGATCCAGATCCTAATGTTATAATAGACATTAGTCAGGATAGACACCATATTTAATTTAACGTCTAGTAAAAGAATTAAGACATATGCTTTAGTCTTTACAATGGCACACACTGTAGTACAAAGGTCCTAAAATGTACAATTTCAAAACTGGAGCAGTACATCATTCTAGATATGGATTATTAAAGGATCCCAGGTTTGTAAAATATTTAGCTTGATCCTCTGAGAAAATATTATCTTTAGTAATGTAAATGTTGTCACCTGTAACTCCAAATAAAGCCATTATTGCTAATCAGTACAGTGCATCACTGCAGCTGCTGCTAGAAGTCCTGGTTGCTATAGGAACGGTCCGCATTCAAAGACACACTGCCTGGCATAGCATGAACGTCTGCGTGATCTGGAAATTGCTGGTGACTTTATTTGTGTATAGTGACCCATTTCTAGTCTCAGCCTCAGGCATCCCGCCAACAGACCACTGGTTAAACGTTTGATGCATATCACATATGCACATATAAACACTCCAGAACTTCTGGAGTGGATTGATTGATTTCTAGAGAATTTCTGAGAGATATACGCATGTCACATTCTTTACCGCTGCACCCAGAAATAAAGATGCCACGACGCCAAACCCTCCTTTAGAAAAAGCTGTCATTTTTACAATTGTGACGATGAGCGCTCATCAGGGTAGTTCAAGTGTATGTGAAATATTTGCCTTGTAAAAAGAAATCCAAGAGTTTTACACAATGACCCTAAACATCCCTAAATGCATCTATGTTCATGCGAATCATTTGTGATCCAGCTGCATTTACAAAAGAAGTGAGTATAAGTATAGGGGTTTTTTAATTAATCAATCAATTTTGATCAATTTTAATTAATCAGTTTTGCAAATGTGCTAATTAGCATTTAAAGGGGCATGCAACAAAACCGGCTGCTGTGAAAAGAGCTGTTTTAAAAAAAGGAAGAATCGTGTTGTTTTACACTACCACTGAGAATTTTAACAGATGTATGTTACAGACTTTTTATTAAGACCCTTAAGAATCATTTCAACTCACAGCAAACTAAGAAGGGCCGCGGTTAAGCATATTCTTCAGAGAAGGAACGCCATTCAAGAGTGAAAGCAAATGATTTGTTTGACCCGTGCCATTTGGGGTTTTGCTTATTTTGCTGTTATAATCAATGTAGAGAAGTGATACGGACCCGTAAGGCCTCCAAGAGCTGCCTGGAAACGACGTTCTCTGTGTGGTTTTCCTGAAAATAACTACACACCTTGGAACGTTCCTCAGCCAATCAGAACTCGAGCATTCAACTGCCCCGTAGTACGCAATATTCACAATATCTACAGTATCATATATAGTAAATGTGATTTAGTGCAGACTTGAAGTTTGAAGTTATTGATCAAAATAAACTATATTTATGATATAGATTTAATTGGAGCATGATGAACAGTGCGCTTGATGAACATTTTTGCAGAATTTGATGTTTCACCATTCTCTTGCATGCCCAGGAAGGCGTTTCAAAGATGGCCGCCGAGTAAAAAAAGACTTTGAAACTACTTTCCTTCTATCCCTCAGTCTCATTTTCATTCCTGCGGACAATTAAACACGGCTCTACCCTAACATCTGTTTACCTAAGGCCAGAACTACACAACTTTTTCCCAGAGTTTTGCCCCAATTTTAAAAGTTCTCAGCGGCTGTGAACTGTGGCTGCTAAAACACACACACTCCTGCCTCTCGTGTCACAGTGGTCGGTGAAACAGCAGTAACCATAACAGCACCTACTGGTCACAGTCATTTAATATTAGGTTTCGTGAAGGTATTAAACACTTCAACGCTGTTTTCGTTTTACGGAAAATACTGTAACATTTGTAAGGCGTGGAGGAAACAAGCCATCAAGCTTGTAATGGTCAGCCACAGATGGTTCGGAGAGAAGTATCAGTTCTCCTGAGTGTTACCAGCAAAAAAGGGTTACATCTGGAAAAAATTAAAACCTTTACACCAAGAGAGATGTTGGGAGGGGAGAAAGAAACTGAGCGTGTGAGAGAGAGAAGAATGCGGGGAGTTCTTGTGAGTTTGATGTTCCGCATCATTGCGCTGTACCAAATTATTTCTTTCATCCCTTTGCTCTTTCTAGATAACACACACACGCACGGAAGACTAGCTAAAACAAATCTGAGGTTTTAAATAACGCTGATAAGAATCAAAACGAACACAAGCTTTAAGATGTTGTTGTTCCTTCGGCCTGTGCGTGAGTTAATGCGAGCAGCGCCATCTGCTGGTTGTTTTGTAATGTTGAACACTTTTACAGTGGCTGCGTTTTGACGAAGCGACATTATAATCATCTTTGAGGTTTTGTAAGCAAAAGAAATGTTAATAAACGGGTGCCGATGATAGTTTTGCCTTATGTGGTGCTTCCAAACTCAAACGTTTGAACAAGGCAATGGGGCATAGCTATTTAAATGACAATGGCAGGGGTGAAACGCTTTTGTGTTTTCTCCAATTTGATCTTTTTTTCATTACAAGTGATATTATCAGCATTTACAATTTAACCAGATTTTAAGTTTAAGTGATACTTATTCATTTCTGAATATTTTTTAAACAGAGCTCAGGCACGAACTCTACAAATCTGTTCAAAACCCAACGACCATGTTCTCTGTTAAGATTCAAGATTATCCGAATAGCTTTTTGTGCTTGACTGTGTGCACAAGCGTCGTTTGTACAAAGGTTCACATGATGCATATCTGATTTACTGAAAACATTTAGTGTAATTAATTTTTTGTTTACACAATACGAATGTATGTATGTGTGTGTTTGTGTGTGTGTGTGATTTGTAACATTTTGGATCCAACTCTCATTCATTTGTAGACACGAGATATAAATAACAACAGCACATTAGCACATGAACACGCAAAAATACAGGTGACTCATGCACACACACATACACACACAAACAGAGTAAGCACATTGTACAGTGAGATAAATTGGTGTTTCTGAATGAGAAGACCCACTCTACCAGTCCAACAGGCTGTTTTTCTCTGTCCTCTCTTACTCTCATATGCTCAAAGGGAAAGAGAGAGAAAAGGCAGGGAGAGGGAGTGGTCACACAGAAAAAGAGAGATGACATAGTAACCATATTTCAGCCAAGACCTTTTTGTTTTGATGTCCATTTGAAATAAAACACCTAGAAGCAAACATTGAATGATGCACCTGTTGCTACTTAAGCAATGCATTAATGGCCAGCGCATCTGCAGAACAGTGCATGTTGGAAAGGTATATACTGAGAAAGAAACAAACGCACACACACATACTTCATACACTCTTTTGCATGCTTTTAATGTATTTTATTGCATTGTATACAAAATGCCAAAGTGGCATTTGCAAATAATGGTAGAATTTTAATAAGACTAACCTCACCTTTCTTAGTAATTTTTTTTCTTAGGGCATTAGGGCATTTTCATGGATGTATGATGTAACTTTACCTCAAATGCGTCATATTAATAATAAACATGTACCACAAGGTTTGACAACCAGAAAGTGTCCAGCATTTTTGCGTCTTCGTTTGGAACAAAATATCTTTTGCTTCATATCTTCAAACCTCGACAGACAGACATAAAGAAAGAAAGCGATAGATTGATAAATATAAAGATATGAAGGTTTTGGATTGATCACTCAAACTATAGATGGATACAGAGAGTGAATTGATAGTGAAATCATTCAGTTGGTTTGTTTATTTCCAGTTTAGGTTTCCTCAATACTGAAAAACTGGTATGTTGCTCTCACTCTCAAGTAAATGTTTTACCCCGAATCGCATACCAGTAATGTGTGCACAGTTTATGTGTGATCATTAGATAAATTAATGTTGAGAAAAAAACAAACGAAACATGCATATATAAATATATATATAATACACAAATATATAATTTAGGACATGTTTGATAATGATTTTGTTTCCTGTTTGGGTTTATGTATGCTTTGTTTTTGTCGACGGCACTGTTAGATAGCTGTGATTTGATTTCAAAAACAGTACCCTAGCTATCAATATATATATTGTGATTTAAAATAAACCTCTAAACGATCTCAGAGTCGGTGCTAACATCATTTCGTCGTGGCTGCGCTTTTATTATAATCTTAATTCGAGTGATGAAGGAATTTAAAAGTCTGACAGTAATCAGCGTTGAACGCTGTAAAGTTAACCCTGCCTGTTTGAAAATGATTAACAGTTTATAAAAATGTAGAAGTCATTCAGAAGCTTCAATTAATAAAAGTGATCAAAAAGTAATCAAATGCAATCCGTTACTTTCTTTTAAGAACTACATTTTTTAAAAAAGGGTAGTTTGTAATCTGTGACCTATTACTTTCCTTCTCAACACATGCTAGAAACTTAGTTTTGCGCAACACTTTATTAACTTGGTGTGCAGTGCATATTAATAGAAAGTGATGTGGTTAGTATGTGCAGTATGTGTGGTTTCGATCCCTGTGGAAGAGAGGGAGTCCCCCAAGTATGCAGCAGGGCTAGTAACATACTGTAGACATTTTCTAAACTTCCTGTACAACCTCTCTTTAACCTACTGTTGAATGATACTTCGGAAACCACATTCCTGGATATTTCCTCTTTTCTCATTCTCACTCTCATGCTTTCTCTTTGTTTCACATATGCACTCGAAAATTGAGAAACTCTTCAGAGTGACATTCCTCGCTGTATCCGGTACCATCTCACAGGAAGCAGAGACTATTTCAGATGGCATTCCTGGCCTTAACTTTCTGTGGCGTTTGCTGGTGCATAGAAACTATAACAAGAGTGGTATTCCTGACCTGACCCATCCACTCTTCCTCTGAGATTTCCATCTGTCTTTCAGATGACCCCAGTGTGACCCCGCAGGCCACCCAGCAAAGAGCATCTGCTCAGTCTTTTCAATAGACAAAAATAAATAAATAAATAAAATAATAATAAAAAAAAAAAAAATTACATATATATATATATATATATATATATATATATATATATATATATATATATATATATATATATATTTTTTTTTTATCAATAACGTTACCAAGCAAATAAAATAAACATCAACACAATTACACTTTGCAACACAGAGAAAATGCAGAAGCTGCATCTGAAGTGGCATTTAGATGTGTTTACACTCTGTGCAATGCAGGGCATGAATTAATTTAACCTGCAGATACAACTGCATAATGTTTTGACATTTTAATTCTAAAAGGTGGAATACTGATTGAAATTATGTAAAAAAAAAAAAAAACGAAAGTCGCCAGTAGGTGGCAGCAAGTGAGTCATTGCGATTGAACCGAATCATTTAAACAGTTGATTCATTCAGGAACGAAACACCATCACGCTGAGATGCAAAACAGTGCTGTGGCTTTGTTTGGTATGACTTTTATTAGCGAAATAGAGAAAAAAAACTTAAATCTTAATGGTTCACTGTATACCAGCATGTGCGCAATAAAAAAAAAAGCACTAGAACATATTTGCCAATAGTACAGTAGAAACTGGCATCAGTCCACGTCTCGTTTATCGCTGAACTCTTACTTCTGGGAGAGACAAAATGTTGCAAGACCTCGAGGGATTCCCTCCAACAATACCAGCACCCTGAGACTGCCTAGAAATGTAATCTATACTGATCAAAGTGATACGCGTGACACAGAGGGCTTGGGTTGTTCAGCTCTTTGTCGAAATATCCTTTCTAACGCAGTCACCCAGAGTGGAACATAACTTCACACCACGGCCGTCGCTGCATTCACTGTAAAGTGGAGTCAAACATAACACGAGTCACTGTTCTGGCCATAGCCTACACACTGCATTCTATATTCATGTGGGGCTTTAAGAATGACAGCCCAGAATAATGTCTCCATTGTCATTTCTGCAACGTTTAAGACCGGCGTGTTCGGTGAAGCGGGAACACTGCTCCTCTGTGGCGGGGCCGACCTTCTCCAATGCGAAATGGTTTTTAGCTCCAGCCTCGATTAATTTCGACGTTCGGTCTATCGGTAGACGCTGACATAGTAGCGGAGGGTTGGGCTCGTTTGTTTAGATCACACAAGAATGCTCGCCACCTCGAGAAAAAAAAAAAGGAAAAAGTTTCACCGAAGAAAAAGCGACTCGATGTTGGTTCCCAGGGCAACCGCGAGCCCAGCCTACCGCCATAGCAGAATTACCTGAATTCTCCTCACGTGACCGATCCCCAGGCATTCCGGCCAATCAGGAGACAGAACAGGTGCGCTCACGATAGTTTCGGAGGTGGAATCTCAGTGCTCTTGTAAACTGCGACGACAGTATAAAGTCTTTCACGTAACTTCAAATTTTGCGTGGCGTTTTCAGAACCTCCTCCAGGTGATGTTGGGCAAAGGATGATGTTACGTTTTCTCGCAGACAAAGATATCCATTCATTCGAGTTATGCGCAAAAACGCGTCTCGGCGATTGAAGTCTTCGTGTACGCGGGAGTGAAAGATGATTTTCGCGCACTGAGATTTCTTCTGAGGATTCGGCGTCTGTGTTTTCTCAGCACACCTTTCATTTAGAGGAACCTCGGGCTGCGTTTATCTTGTTCTCATCGTTTTTGCGCAGGTGAGTCGCTCAGGCTGATGATCAGGTTCGTTGTTGTGGCATGAATCATCACCTGTAAAAGACTCTCTGGAGCTCGTGGCGCTGTAAACCTGTTCTGCATCACAAGACAATATCCTAGGTTGTTTTTCTTGTATGACACGGAGCTCGTTTGTTTTGCACGAATCGAGTTATTCGCAAACATGGTTTAAAATGGCATTCGTACGGAAAATGACTTTAATACACGGGTTTATCGGTACGAAAAACATTATTACAATTTCTTAATTAAAAGTCATTTTGATATTTCGTACGAGTGTGTGAAAATGTCAGGTGGCGTAACTGAGAGTCAAAAACAGCAATGGAGGTTTATAATGAAATAAAATATAATATTTTAGCGTATTTCTTTATAGACTTGAGCAATTTTAATAGCAGTGGTTTAATCTACATGCATGAAGCCATTTTGTTGTCATGTGACAAAATCATAAAACACTTTTAGACCACTGGCTATAAGGTAAAATACTACATGAGAAAGAAAATCTGAAAGACACCCTTCACCTCTCGTGGCATAGGCCTATATCTCATTAAATCTGAGGTTCAGAATGGCATATATGCTAAATGTATAACGTACGAAACCAACACTAATACAAAGTTTAGGCTACATTTCTAGGAAAAACCGACACGTGTTTTAAACTAGATTTTTAAGAGTTCTCCATCTTGGTTCTGACCTGTCGAGATCCCCAAGCAAATCCGTTTTATGCCATTTTAATGTATATAGGCCTAGTGAAGGGTGGAGCAAAGCCTAGCCTATTTCATAAAGTATATTAAACCTAATCTATTACAGATCTATCTCAGATTACACCGTGTTGTTGTTATTCTTGAATAGACATGTTGTGTCTATTGTTGTTCTTACGTCATAGCGTCATACGCGTGGGTCTGTAGATCGCAATTAAATAGTAGGTACACCTAAAAATAGGCACAACGTAGTTCTTCCACTTTTGACGTCAAAGCGGTAACCTAATCGTATTTATTTATGTTTTTAGTTTTAACAATGACTGAGAAGATAGCTCCCTGGTGGAGGTCCTTCGTGGGCAAGAGGAGAAAGGCAGCCAGAGAGTCTGCGGTGACGCTGGAACAGGACCTCCGTAACCAGGCTTCGGCGGGGTCCACGCAGCACCCCTCCGCCGAGCCGGACCAACGGCTCACTTCGGCGACGCGACCGGCGAAAGAAGAGGCCAACTGCTTACCGAGCGACGAAACGTACGACGACTCCGCCGTTCAGCCGTATTTCAACGAGAGCTCCAATCGCCGCAGCCTCACCGTGTCCCGCTCCGGACGCTTCAAAGAGAAGCGGAAGACGCGCGCCAGTCTTCCGCAGAACCACGGAGACGACGGGAAATCAGCCGACGTCCAGTCGACGCGCTGATCGCCTCCGCGGTTCGGTAGAGCGCTGAGTACGGCACTACCTCCGTTCTGACACTGCTGAACTCGATTGGACTCGCGAACGCACTTATATGAAGTTATGAGGATAGACTTTTGGAGTAAGTTATCCATATCACAGAAGCTTTATTTTTTCCGATGCTGGAAATAATGTCATTTCCCTACTGAAACAAAAAAAAAAAAAAAAACCTAGCCAGGCTGGTCTTTACGGGTTTTAAAGGGGTTTTGGGCACTTTACAATAACCGGAAAACCAGCTGGGTGACCAGCTAGACCAGCCTTAACCAGCAAACCATGTTTTTAGTTTTATTTTTTTTGGTTATTGGACATTCAGTACAATGATTTTCGTGAAGGATGCAACATAATGTTTTGGTTGTCATACATAATTTGCACTGTTCTGAGGTGTTAATGCAATATTTTATGAAGGACTGTACATTAGAAGGATTCAGCAGCAAATATTTTTAATGGTTAGCAATGTGCTGCGAGCATTGCCTTATCATGACTTGTTTTGTAACGCTTGTGCATGCATGCCACGGATTTTTAAAGGGGTTAGGGTGGTGGTCCTATCCGTCCAGAATCAGATTATTAATGTATATGCCATCCTACGCATCAGAAATCAAAGCCACGAGTTTTCATGTGTAGTTTGTTTTATTGACTCCAGGACACCTTGATAGTAGTGATTCGTTCTCCTACCGCAAACGTAGTGCTGCATTTACGTTAGACAAACCAAAGATTCTACTCTTATATCGTTTAGTTAACAGTTAAAGTCAAGAAAAGCAATTTAACTAAACTATAGGCTGTTAGTTTAGCAAACAGTGTTTACAGTAGATATATGAGTATATTAAGACATGAGTTGAACTTAGTTACTGTTCATTCATCCTAAATTCGAATAGATCCTGATAATTGGTTTTTAAAAAACTGTTCAAACTATGAGATTTAATCTGTTTTTTGTTTTTTTTTTGCGTGCAGCTGGTTGTTAGGGAATAGGCCTATGTCATATGTTCGGGTCCTTTGAGTAGGGAAGAGATGCACATGCAGATTTGAAATTTGTGTCCACAATGAAGATTTAAACAAGATTTAATTTCTATCAGGAGAAAGAGATGCACTGCACTCTTATACGTTTGTTTGCTAAATCTAGCTTGGGAAGGAAGTGTTACTTCATCGGATTTTAATATTTTCCATTTAAGGCATCCATCTGTGCATGTGCCGAGCTGTTGTTGCCCCTGAATGTGCTTACGTGTATGTGAGTGTTTGTTATGGGTGGGGTGTACAGACAAGCAATAGGTCATTATTAGAGTTACAGTATTTAAAACTCCATCAGTGTGTGCTAATGCTCGTCACCTCGCCTGAGGCTGTCATCTTTAACCTCATCAGCCCTGTATCACAACATTCCTTACTCTTAGAAGACAAGTTTCTCAGAGAGCCAGAATGACTGCACTGTCTTTCCCTAATAGGGTGGAAATATTAGGCTAGATCATTTGTATGGACTTACAAATGCTTTTCTCAGCAGAGAGTATACAAGGCTTGCTGAATCATGACTGCACTGTTCTCACTGAATAAAACACATTTTAGCATTGTTGTTTGACACACTTGATAGTTTTTTTTTGTTTTAGCAGTAGATGATTTTATGTTTTCACTCAATGAAATATTCAGATACTATCCTTGACCCTATTACTGATTAAATCTGGTTTGGAGGTCATCTTTTATTGGCCATGCCTCTTTTCTCTGCACACACACACACAAACGAAGCGTTGTAAATAAAACAAAACAAAAACCTACCACTAGAGAGCGATCTGGTCGCGCGCAGCATAGAGTACAGTACAGAGCCACCTGAAGCACAGATGACTAGATGTTAACAACTTACAAAAGCTTTAGCTTTTAATTTAATTTTCATTACAGAAATTGAACACACGTTCTACGTGCACTTTAATAAATACTATCGGTTATGCGAATTATATAAAATATAAACCAACCAGGTTCGCGGTCAGGACAGTCTCCACCTCGCGCCGCCGGCTGTGTTGTACTTTGCACGCGCTCTCGTTGCGCGTGCATTCTAGACGCAACAGGCGGACCACAGGGCGCGCGTGCTGTAGTCCGGTTCAGTTCACGCATAACTACCACAGAAGCACAGCATTTGGACAGAGTGTCAGCGAGTGTTATTAAATGAGGCATTTCTAGCGGATTAATTTCTGCCAAGTGGAGAGGACATATTTTCTACAGCTTTCTTCAAAGTGTTTATGATTACAGTTTTGTGCGTCACGTACTTCGCGGAAAAGCAGACGCGAATAGTCATCGCGAAACCCTCGGCGTCTTCCTAATTATAACACTAGCTTGCGGTCAGTAACTGTATCTCGTGGGTCAAAGGCGCGCGCTATGCGGACCGAGCCTCGCGCCCCGACTGGCCTCTGACAACTTCCTTGCGTCCTCCGGAGGAACAGAAAAACGACCGAAACATCAGCCCTTCAAGCCCGCTAAGGTAAAGTAACCTTTGACAGCTGCATTACAGCAAACCAGGCTTTGCAGGCCGATAACACTGAACCGCTACCGTTATTAGTTTGTGTTCCCGGCTGGACTTTTGTTGGGGAGTGTCGCTGACACACATCACTGACAGGAGGCTAACCAGACTTAAATGTGAACAGTTTGGTCGTATTTCACAATTTTTCGATTGACACAGTTAAGTATCTGGGATTATAATGGTTCAGGTTTTGTACGTTGACCTTTAAGAAGGAACGTTCACCCAATAATGACATTTCTCTTACCGTTTTTCACACTTTCTGTTCAAACCTGTCACATGACTTTCTTTATTGAACAAAAGAAGACATTTGAACAACACCTGAACAGTTTTGTTGACCAATGATATTTTATGTAAATAATGAAATGTGTGTGCATATATATATATATATATATATATATATATATATATATATATATATATATATATATATATATATACATACACACTCACACAGACATATATACATAATTTAAAGAAAATACATATCATTCACACGTATTATGATTATCATCAACAACCAGATATTATACAGCATGTCTCTACAGGTGGATAAAAATGTTTCCACATGGGTGGACCAGCACAACATTGTGTGTCAACATCTCCATGGGAAAGCTGTTAATGGGACTCTAGGGAAAGACAGAGAGTTGTTAAGAGCTGCTGGTGGATGAAATATAACCCACAAGATCTTGGACAGTCATATCATGAAGGAGGCCAAAGAATGAATATCAGAATTCTTAAACAATGTTGGGATTTTATTTATTTAATCGTTCACAAATGTGAAATGAATTTTCACATTTCACTTATCTGTCCTTTCTCTCCATGGACCAATGCTACACTAACACAGTGTTTCTCTATTTTGTCCAGAATAAACATTCCTAATAATTAACATATTAACTAAATTCCTTCTACATTTCTCAGCTGTATTTAGCGGGTTTCTCTTCCTCACACAATAGCTCTGATTGGCTGCTGGGCTTGCCAGAAGTTGAGCAGCTCTACTTCTCAAACAACAGACTCCATTGTTATCTCTGGAGCCCTCCGGCTCTTGATAAGTTTGCCACTTTACTCTGATCTGAGATCATCTGTACGCCTGTTCCTTTTAAAAGGCAAGCTCGGGATTTTGTATGTTGAAGGTGGCCCTAGTTCGGAGTTAAATGCAGTTTCTTCAAAAAGCGATCTTTGGAAAGTTTTACTGGCCATTGTGGAAGCAGGAGATTGGTTTTCCTAAAAGAGTAGGGAGAGTTCCTGTTGGGTGCATCTTGTGATGGACAAGCTTCCTGCCGAAAGGAACATGTACTGTAGACTTGTGGAGAGAGAGAGAGAGAGAGAGAGAGAGAGGGGTGTGGGGAGATTGCTTTGTCATGTCGAAACCACAGTGAAATGCTGAAAAGTCCTTAGTGTCCTTTAACACTTTTGTTTAGCTGGAGACTTTAAATATAAGTCAGCTTTTACAAATAGTTTTAATTTTCTTATAATATAGATAAAACCTGAATTTAGAGCTCTTATCTGTGTGGACCTATTAATTTAATGTAAAGTAATATTCTTTATAATTGATTAATGCAGATACCTACAATTCAGTTACTAATTTAGTGTAATTATAATATACATTTAAATCTTTATTAATTTCTTTTAAAAGTTGTATTTATTCATATCTCTTATCTACTAAATTTGTTTTATTATAATAATTCAAAAATCTTCCAGAGAGGTCAAATAGTGCGCTCAAGGCTGAATAGAGAGCTCAAATAGTACGATACAGATGGCAAGTGTCTCACCGACTGTGTTTTAATGTGTGACTGTTTATTCAGGTCCCTGAGCAATGCCTGTGCCTCCTCCTCCACCTCCCCAGCTCCACCACCCCCACCTCCACCTCCTGCAGCTCCTGCACCTCCTGCACAAGTGAGATCCGTGCACACTCACATTCACAGACACCTATTATAGTAATAGAGTTCATCAGAATGTGGGCATAATGGCTCTCTTCCCCATCTGTCAGTTGCTTTCTTTCTCTGTCTATCTTTCTCTTTGTTTCCGTCACGCAGTTCCTCCTGGCAACCACCTGGCTAGATTTGCATTATTAATTGGAGATAAAATTACACTCAGAGGCATACACAGCGCAGGTGTCACATGTTCAGATTTGGCTTTCTGTTTGAATGCATGTGCATAGAGATTACATCTTTAAGCACATTTAAAACCAACATTAAAGGGATGGCCTACCCTGTAATGAACATCACGAATCAGTTACTCAATCTTTTAAACCTGTATGACTTTTTTTCTTCTGTAAAACACAATAGAAAGTATGTCCACACCATGAAATTGTTGTTTTAGACTCCAATGACTTTCATTATATGGACAAAAACAGTTGAAACTTTCCTCAAGCTAACTTTTCAACACTTAATCTTGTAGGTTTTTGAATCACACATTATGACATTTTACACTTAATGGCATCATTTCAGAATTTAAGTTTTGTTTTGTTTTGTTATGGATATTGCAATAACCAATGCCAGAGAAAACTAATGGCACAGTGAAACTCATTAGAACTGCATAACATAAAAAAAGTAGCAATTTCTCACTATTTTGTTTTTACAGTCACGGACAGAGCCTCTTAAAATCCAGCATTCTGAGGGTGGAGGTCGCAGTGCGCTCCTGTCTGACATTCAGAAGGGGGCGAGGCTGAAAAAGGTCACACAGGTCAATGACCGGAGTGGACCAATCCTTGACAGTAAGTCTGAGTCTAATTTATGAACATAAATTCTTTAACGCGGATCAGGTGAAATGAGTCACTTGGCAACAATACATCTGTTTGCGAGCGTGGGAAATATGAACACTAAACTGATACTACTTCAGGTTCATTTCCTAATTATCTGATTTGGAAATCCAAAATTCATATCTGCTGTATGATGGCAACACTGGAATGTTGTTTATTAATGTAACCAGAGCTACCGGCATTGTTTATTGAGAAAAAGAGTGTTGGGTCAGCATGAGAACCTGTATTAAATTACTCTCTCGTGAAAATGGAACTGAAGGAGTTTGAGAAACAGTACTAAAGAATAAGTAGAGAAAACCAGGCATCAGAGAAAGTCTGAATGGCTGATAAGTTGTAAGGACTTATCAGTGGCAGAGCTATATTTGAACACAAGGTTCATAGCCATTGGGTTCTCACACTTCAAAGCACTCATGTGCACACAAAGACACATAGGCTTTCTATCTGTATATGGAAATGCACAGCGGCAGATAAAGGGCCAAGACCTCAGGAAGCGCTGGAGTGAGGATCACACAGCAAGTGGGGGTGACAATGCTCCTCATCTTCCTCTTTATTACAAAGGACAGCAGTATTCTCAATGTTCAGGACATGCAACGTTCATTAAAAAGTCATAGGCTCACTTTAGCTTAGAGTTCCTGTTTATGTATCACTCTTTGTCTCTATGTCTGTTTGCCCTTATGCGAAGGGCAATTGAAAAGGGCATTGAAAGTAGGATGTTCTTGGGCAGTGTCTTTTAAATCTAACACTAAAATGATGGTGTATTGATCCAGGAAGCATGATGTACTGTATGTATTTGCAGAGCCCAAAGTGAACAGTGTGGATGACAGTGGAAGAAATGTGGCTGCTGGAAACTTTACAAGCGCAGCAGGATCTGCTTCATCTGCAGTGGGTCCAACTCTGGGTGGACTGTTTGCTGGGGGATTTCCTGTCCTCAAACCGGTTGGACAAAGAGACAAGCAGCCACATCACAACCCGGGTATTGAAGTCAAATCTGTTTATTCTCTGCTTTGTATTTTTTAAGTGCTGGACCAATTTTGAAGGACTTTCTGATGTGGCTCGTTTGTGTTTCAGTGTCTCGCTCTGGCTCTACTGCCAGCCTGAAACAGCCTCTCTGGAATCCTCCATCACAGGGAGACGGGTTCAGAGGAAGCGCCCCTGATCTTTCCCCCTCCCACAAACCTTTGGAAAGAGCCTCCTCACTGTCTAAAACTCGGCCTGTTTCCTCATACACGGCCCCTCCCTCCCCAAGCCAAGCTTCACAGCCTTTTTCAAACCGTCCTCTATTCCTCCTTCCTCTGCTCCTCCACCTCCTCCTCAGGAGCGGCCCAATAACCGACCACCTCCTCTCCCCACCTGCCCGCCCCACCCCCTCCTCCTCAAACTGCCAAACCAACTTGGTTACCCGTCCAATCACACTCTATTCCCATGCCTACGACACCGCCTCCTCCACTTCCTGCCTCTGTTCCTGCATTCTCACTTCCTGACAGATCATCTGGAGTTTTCTACCCTCCACCCCCTCCACCGCCTCCATCAATCCCTCCATCCTCTCTCCCTGATAGGTCATCTGGGGTCTTCTATCCTCCGCCCCCTCCACCACCTCCATCAGTCCCTCCATCCTATCTCCATGATAGGTCATCTGGGGTCTTCTACCCTCCACCTCCTCCTCCACCACATCCATCCTCGCTTCCTAACAGATCATCTGGAGTCTTCTTCCCTCCACCCCCTTGTCCGGGGCCATTAGAAATAAAGGACAGTCCTTTAGGGCCTCCTCCTCCACCTCCTCCTCCTCTTCCTGCTTCATTTGCATGCAGTCACCCCTCCTCAGCTCCTCCTCTGCTACCTCAGAAAGTACCTCCCGTGCCTTCACCCACATACAGGCCCAGCGTACCACCTTTGCCACCATCTTACCCCTGTACCGCCCCCAGTAGACGACCCCCTGCAGTGCCACGTTTTGCAGGTGACCTTAGTTATATATATACATTATAAATGTGTGACCCTTGACCACAAAGCCATTCATAAGTCAAATTTAAAGGTGATTTTCTCAGTATTTAGATTTTTTTTGCACCTTCAGTTTACAGATTTTCAAATATTTGGCTGCATAACAAACCACGCATCAATAGAAAGCTTTATTCGATGTTTAAAAAATTTATAAATCTCAATTTAATAAAAATGACACTTATGATTGTTGATATATTTTGATATATGTTAATATAATTTATTCCTGTAATGGCAAAGCCGCTCTGCTGCTGCAAGAAATATTTAATATTATTATTAATGTCAGGATTCACTAATGAATAGAATAAACAGCATTTACTTAAAAAGTGCTTTTATATAATGCAATATTCCATCTGCTAACATAAGTTAACCATTTTTTATTGAAAGTATTGAAAAATGCTTAGCATTGATTAATCAAATGTATTAATTTGATTAGAGTTTATTAAACACTTTTGAATGGTAGTTTGTCTGGAAATATTATGTATAAATATTAGAAGAAAAACTAACATGAAAACGCAACTTGAGATGCGCTATTCAGTCATTTATTACGATTTTTCGGATTGACAGGTGCTCCACGGATGGCTCCACCCCCTGCTCCGCCCGCTCGGTCTCCTAACACTGAACTCTCCAGCAGGATCCCACCCCCTCCTCCTCTCCCTCTCTCAGCTCCGCCCAACTCAGTACGCAACGGACACCTGCACAGCTTAGGTGAGACTGAAGGCTGTCACTGATGATGAAGCCAAAGGTCTAAATGGGCTATTATTAGCATCTGATAAACAGCAACAAGCTGTTACAAAAAATGAACTACTAACTACTACATATTTGTATGTTTGGGATTGCGAATATTCACTTTAAGCACTTTAATTCAACATGGCATTTCTGTTTTTTTCAGATGACTTTGAATCGAAGTTTCACTTCCATCCTATTGAGGACTTCCCCCCTCCTGAAGAGTTCAGGCCCTTCCCACGTACCTACCCCAGCAAGGAGAACAGAGGTACAACAACCTCTTTGTATGTGAGGAAAGGTGAAGTTTCTGTTCAATGACTAGCTTACAATGTTGCCTCTGTTTGTTCTATTTAGACAGGCTTGAGACATATGATCTTATCTATTTTATTTTTAAAAATATTCATACAATTGTAATATTGCTTTAACTACATGTTTAAAGTAGCCTGAAATTAGACTGGCAAAAAGCAGGTGATAATAGGATGAGAGAGGTTTTATAACAATTTAAATTCAGTGTCAATGTGCTTGAATTTGACAGCAAAAAAAATCTGCATATTAACACCTTTTTAAGTATATAGTATTATGATGCTCACTTACTGACGAACTGAAGTTGAAAAAGAAAAATAGATTTTGTGTTGTAGATTTATTTTTAAAAACATTCTCACGTAAAATTCTCTCAAAAATGATAATTCTATCAAAAATTAACAGTAATATTTGTTACAAAATAGTTCTATTTGAAATAAACGCTGTTCTCTAAATCTGTATCGTGGGTTCCACAAACATATTAAGCAGCACAAGTGTTTTTATCAATGAAAATAATAAAATTGTTTCTAGAACAGAAAACATTACAATTTAAAATATTCAAATAGAAAACTGGCCTATGCCTAATTGTAATATTTCACGTTATTTCAGTTTTTACTTACATACAGACATGGTGAAAATTAGAGACTGAAAACAGCTTACCAACTGCAAACGTTTGATACTCTACTGTACTCTCATTGCACCGTCTACAAGTCTTGTTTCAGGATCCAGTTTTTATAAGACCTAACATGAAACAACTGTGCATATAAAACTGAAAATAAAACAGTTTTATCAGTTCCTCAGTTGATTGGTTTCATTTAAAAACAAGGGAACGCTGAAACTAAATCTGGAATTATCTATCTTTTTGAAAATGAACTCTTCCTGTTTTGTTTTCACAGTCAACCCACAACCTCCGGCCATGAGAACTCATTTAAGATGAAATGGGACAGTATGAAGTATGGTGCTAACCTTTTGTAGGACATGTTTTAAGCATCATCATCGTCAGTGAAGAACAGCAGCCAAATCTGCAGGTCAAATCACCTCACTCAAGCACAACTTTATCGATCTCAACTGCATTATCTAAAAAAAACATTCTAGTTTGATGTAATACTAATGTTTCATCCGCATTTCAAGAAAGAGTTCCCCTATTACAGCTGCAGCCACGTTAAAACTCCTGATTCTTATAAAAAAAGTGTTACCTAATTCATTTTCCTCAATCAATAACTAGTGTTTTAACATTTAATATGTTTTTGAATCAAATATATTATGCTTAATAATTTAGCTTATTATACCTGAGAAGGCTTTTATTATTTATCCTCTCGGCTTTTAACATAGCCATAATGGACTAAAAGAGCAACTTGTTAGACTACTAACAGAATAGAAATGAGAAACAAATGGAGATTAAAACATGGCTTAACTAAATATGGCAAGTCTTGCAGTCATTACCGTTTCAAATAAAGGGCATTAAGTTTTTGTAAAAGGGAAGACAGTTAACCACTAAGAAACCGTGTTTTAGGCTTAAGACATTTCTAAAACTAACACAAATGAGTTCATTAGACAATATTGTTTGTTATTCTTGTGGCTGCTGGAGCCCTTTGTTACTAATTCTTCATCTAACTCAAAGAAAGAAAATATACTCTTTGTTTTTACGCATCCTGTGTTTCATTGTTAAATCTATCTGTATTTGAAATCTGTGCCAGTATGAAATGCTGTATTAAAAGCTCAGAATCAAGAGGAAGGACACATGTGACACTCAGAAACAGTGCCACCCACTGGACATGCTTGCAATTTATTGCTCTGACTGAATAAAATCATCATTTAACCCAAATAAACATTACAAGACATACTTTCTGTTTAAAATAATAAAGCAGAGAATTATTAGGTATCTTTTCATTAACGTTTGGTTCAATAAATAAAAAATAAATAAATATCTGGTTTTACCGTGCGTGCTTTACAAGGCACATACCTGCAAAATGCTGCTTGGGAACAAGATCATGATACACATACAGAAACATGCATAGACCCAATCGTGCATTTGCAATACCAAACAAATAAATAAGTTTCATATAAACATAGTATACATTCATTTAAATTATAACGTCTTTTCATTACACAGATCCTAAAATGTTCATCTGCCAACTCAACTGCCAATCAAAACATACTAGCAGCGTCAACGAAGAGTACTGCACCGTACCTGCTGAGTTGAACCTTATAACGTGTGTGTGTGTGTGTGTGTGTAGATGAGTGTGAGGAAGGTGAAGGAGACAAATCCTCTCAGATCATCTGCTAAATACGTTTGATCTCAGCAGGCTCTCCCTCATAACTGTATGTGTGTGTGTGTGTCAGTGTGAATGTGACTTCTGTAGGCCTCAGGTCCTATATTTACAGCCGGTTGAATCGATGAAACAGGAGTCGGTGCACCTGAGCTGCCCAAAGGTGCTATTTGTACAAAAAGATAAGAGAGAGCCCTTAAACATCCATCATATTGGGTGTTGACATCAAATACTTTTTAGAGGCTGACATGTCTTGTGGCGTGACATGCTGTACTTTAAATAACTAACATTAAATAATTAATTAAACATTAAAATAGAAATCATTAAAATGCAAATAATTCAAATGGCATAACATGATATTGCTGTGCTCTATCTAAAACTATTTTAGGCCTTTTTATTTATTTTGCCTTTAAATAATTTACATGTATACTACTGTTGTTAAAATATTTAAACTTTTAATGTTATAGTATACCCTGGACCATGTAAAATAAATTAGTGAAGGCAAAAAGATTGAGTTTTATTAACAAATATTTTTAATTTATATACAAAGATTATTTAATTATTATTATAAAAATAATATGTTGAATTAAAATTTTTAATAAAAATGTAATTACATGACATGATCTGCTATACTCCTAAAACTATTTTAAAAGGATTTTGATTTTCTATAATTGACATGTATACTGCATTTATTAAATTGTATTAATTAAAAATCTGTACTATTCAGTTTATTTATAGTTACACCCAGAGCCATGTAAAATAAAGTAATGAAGGCAAAAGATTGTGTTGATTTTTTCAATGTTAAAATTAAATATAAATACACATTAAAATAATAATATAAAATAATTAAGCAATAATAATAATAATAATAATAATATAATGTACAGTTTCACGTTTCTGCTGAATAATTCTATTCTCCAAATCCAATCAATTTAAATATGCACATGAATGTGTGTGTGTGTGTGTGCATACCCGGGCAAATATGATTTGCAGGTCTGGTAGCTAAAGTCTTTCCCATCACACTCCTCCACACCCTCATTACGATATCCATCGCCACAGTACGCCTTTTTACAGCCTACACACAGAGACAGAGGTGGAGTAAAGAGTGAAGAGAAACAGACTAATCCAACAAAAGGTGTATGCTGATTTTCTATAAAACTCTAAATAATCCTCGAAACAAGATACATTTACAACCAATTAATTTTACTTTTAGGGATTTTCATATATTTTGAATGTGGTTGTCTCTGATCATGTGACTCACCCACGCAGTCATCTGTAACCACCCTGTTTCCGTCGTCGCATTCTTCCCCGTTGAGTTCCTGCACCTCTCCATCACCGCAGACTCCGTTCCCATCCCTCATCCTCTCAGTCGCCTGCAGCGGCATCAGCTAAAACACGAAAACATGCTCCTGTTTCCAGAGCACCAGTATGCCTGCGTGTTTCAGCGGTGTATTTAATTGACCCTGTACCTGAATGGGCTCCCATCCATTTTCATCTCTGAAGTAAAGAGACCTCTGATCCTTCCTGAAGGCGAGTGCGTTATCTTCCTGGACACCTTTTAGCTCTTCCTCGCTGCCCACAACGAATATCTGACCAGGAAACACAAACCGATCAAGAAGAAGATATAAAGGCCGAACAAACATTATAAACACGTAAATTAGGTGACCCCAAATCATCTAGAATTCTGCATAATAAAAATAATCATGAGAGTGTGTGTCTTACCGTTGGAACTTTGTCATATTTGTTACGGTGTTGTAACGGAGCACTGGGTGGACTGAGAGAAGGGAAGCTGCAGTCACAGACGCCAGGAGGACCGGGCAATCCCTTCTCACCTTTTTCTCCAACTACAAACAGCCCTGATCATCATGAGATGCCAACAAACAAAAGCATGTTTAAAACCCCTCTTCAAAGGTGTTTCAGAAATAAATTGCGTGCATAAATTAAATGTCATTGCATATGTTATCTCACCTGATGCAGGTACGCCAGGAGGTCCTGGGTGTCCCCTGGGTCCAGGTGGACCTGTGGGACCCACTGGCCCTTGAATACCTCTGCCTCCATCAGGTCCCTACGCCAAAATGCATTAGAAAAATTTACTCATCTACACCAACAAAACCAATGAAACCTCAAAAATACTTACATATATAAAAAATTAAGTACATAGAGTATTTTTACCCCATCATTTTTTCACATTTTGTCATGTTGCTGCCTTATGTTAAACTGCTTTAAATTACTTTTTTCCACATTGATCTACATTCCATACACCTTCACTGTATAGGAAAACAAAGCCAAAACATCTTTGTCCAGAAATATTTGATTGGGTTCAATCTAAGGGGGTGAAGGGGTGTGAATACTTTTGCAAGGCACTGTATACAGTATGGTCAAAAGTCAATATTATTCTTTTATGTCTCTAAAGCTCACCAAGGCTGCATTTATTTGATGAAAAAACAATGCAGAAATAGTAATATTGTGTATTGTATAAAGGTATTTAAAATATTTTAAAAAGTATTTTTTTCCTGACAGCAAAGCTGAATTTTCAGCAGTCATTGCTTCAATTTTCAGTGTCACATGATCCTTCAGAAACCATTATAAAATGAAATAGATGTGCTTTTTACAACGTTTGTGCAAGCTGTTATATTTTTATTTATATTATATCTTTTTTTGAATTGCAATTCGAAATATAAATCTTGTGCAACGTTAGTAAGGGATAATCAACGGCTAGCCGTGCATTAAAGGATTTTAAATGCACGACGTGAAGGCTAAGAACTGCCCAACGCAATGCAGGCTAGCCATTGATTATCCTAATTATACCATGGTCAGTTACCAAGTTATAGACAAGTTAAAACTAGCAGCTCTTTGCAGTGCGAATTCTCGATCGAGAGTGTGTGTACGTTACCTTCGTTTGTGCGCCTTTCTACAAACAATCAAGCTGTGTTTGTTCATTGGTCTCAAACTCAATTCCTGGAGGGCCGCAGCTCTGCACAGTTTAGCTCCAACCAGCTCCAGGACGTTTCTAGTGATCCTACAGACCTTGATTAGCTGGATCAGGTGTGTTTGATGAGGTTTGGAGCAAAACTGTGCATAGCTGTGGCCCTCCAGGAATTGAGTTTTAGACCAGTGGTTTAGTTACTTCAAAAATAGCGTTTACCCCCTCGTTGCTGAGAAATATAATGTATAATGTATCACATCACAAAAGCATTTATTTTCAATAAAAATAAAGGAAATAATCAAAAATATTGAAAATAATTGGGTAGTGTTAGGGGACGTTTAGGAGGGCTTTATTATCCCAGTAAGGATGTTAACCATGGCATCTATTTAATAATTTGAATCAAAATTAACATTTAAAATTTACTTTTATACAAGTTGCATTCTTTTTTATAATGTATTTCAATACTGAGGTGCAGATAATTGCCACTTGCAATAAGTAGTAAGTATAAATAGCAGAAAATGCTATATGCCTCTATCGCTACTTACACTAAAATATAAATATACACGTGTACATTCATACGTTATGTATGTTTATTTGGATTTTTTTTTTTTTATTCCAAGTCAATGCATCAAACTATTCACAGGTGCTGAAATGACATTCAAGTGTGAGGCCTGAGCAGTGATCTAAGGGACCTTAAATGTGTATGTGTGACAGCGCTGAGCTGATTGATAGTAGGAATCTTTACCGGTTACAGCCTACGGTAACAGTCCTGGTATTTCCCAGCAGTTAGTTAAGACATTCCCAGGAAGTGCCTATCTGCAGTGTAATACAAGAGCTTGGAAACATGAGCGGCAGGGCTGGACCCAACATCAGAGGCCCTGCTGGTCCAAATCCAGCTACCAGCACGGTGAGATTTTCAGCTCCTCGGGTTACTTACGAAGTGGTACACACACACACATACGTAGCCACAGACTGATCCCCTGACTGGGCGGAACAGGTTAACCGTGCAAGTATGTGGGTTTTAAATATGCCTGCAGCTTCTTTCGCCAATAATCCACTCCCTTATCATCACTCAGAGACTCAAGGTCTCAATATCAAAACAGACTGGAGCGCTGATGTAGAGCAGAATGCTGTGTGTCCTCACCTGTTTGCCTCTCTTGCCTGGACGTCCCGTAGGGCCACGTTTTCCAGAGACGCCAGACTCACCCTTGGGTCCCATTTCACCCTGGGGGAGTGAAGAGGAGGGGGGGGTTCAGAGAGTGACATCAGTGACAGCCAAAGCCTGTATGTATGAGATTAATTATAAGGGTTAAAATGTCACATCATACTTTCTGTCCCAGCATCCCAGGCAGGCCATTTGGTCCCTAAAGTAAGCAGACCAGACACACAAATGAATATGAGTGACAATTCAATTCTACATATATTTAATTCATTCATTTTGAGCATGTTGCTGCCGAGTTACAGGGTAATTTAATGGATAGTTGCTTTGTGGTTGATATTGTGCTACAAGAATTTCACCATGTTGCTTGTTTCTTGGGGAAACAACAAGAAACCCTAATGTCTAGAAACGTATTTGTAGTCTCTAACCTTGTCTCCCTTTGGACCTGAAGGTCCAGAATCCCCCCGCGCTCCCTGAAATCATAACAATATGTGCAGAGAGTTATGTAATATAAAGTTCGAACCCCTAGCTTACAAAGGGAAAGAAAGATTTATTAGTTTAACAGAAGTACAGTACCTTCTCACCCTTATGGCCTGCCAAGCCCTAATTAGACAGAGAGGACAAATATTATTTACCTTTCCTCATTAAGAGGATATATAAAATGTTGTTAAAGCACAACATTACTTCGACTCCGTTATTCCAGTTCAGTACATCATTTAAACCTGGAGAACGAGACTTACTTTAGGTCCAGGTGATCCCCTCATTCCTGGCATTCCCATCAGCCCTGGGTCTCCTTTCTCTCCCTGCCAATGAGGTCATGTATAAACAGTCTAATAGGCTCTAATGAGCTATTTTTTGGATCCATTTTTTTTTTGATGGAAGAAGCATCAGTCAAGGGGATCTCAGACTCGGTGTTTACTTTGATACAGTAATTTACAATAATGGTGAAGACCTGACACTTGATACAGGATAACAGATGTCTTGTCTGCTTGAAGGGATAGTTCGTTCAAAAATGAAAACTCTGTCATTAATTACTCAGCCTCGTGTCAAGACCTTCTTGAAGAAGCTTTTCTGAGAGCTTTCTGTCCCTGCATAGATGCAATGTCATTACTAACTACAGTATTTTTTTCAGTAACTCGTAATCAAACGAATTACTGTTTCCCCCATTACAACGCCGTTACCGACACTAAAATGTGCCATTACTATAATTTATTATGATATCATTCAAATTTTATTTTTCAGTCCATCTGAATTGGTGCGCAGTGTAGCTGTATTTGACCTGTGTGAAGACGCACGGGTCGCTGTCACTTTGTAAACGATATTCTTTGTTGTATTTTCCTGGCAAAATAACGGGGTTTCTTCGGAATTCATTCAGCCTTTACGAACTGCTGTTTTTTTTTTGGTAGGGGGCGGAACTAATGCGCCAAAGACAAATCTTATTGGCTGGCGCTCATCTATTATCGTCCTGTCAGCAAATCGATTTGAGCGAATGCTGACTAAGTGATTAATATTCACGAACCCAGCAGCTCATTCATTCTAAACTCGTTTTATATTGGTATTAGTATTATAATTTGTAGTAGTTTTGTTATCTTATAATTAAAATAATTAAATCCCCCCACCCCCTCTTTTTTGTAGAAACACTTAATAATAAACAAGCACCACCACCAGTCCTAATTCAGTCCACATGACAAATATGCATTCATACTTTGCAATTATGATTACTAAACTTCTATCATCACATAAAGCTAAATTATGGCATTGGTGTGTATGCAGGTTCAGAAAGCTCTCTGTTTTCATCAAAAACATCTTAATTTGTGTTCCAAAGATGAACAAAGGTCTTACGGGTTTGGAACAACATGAGGGTGAATAATTAAGACAGTGTTTTTATTTTTGCACATACTATCCATTTAATTATGTTAACATAGTATGTGGCTAGACTACATGGGTCAGATAATGTGCGGAGGTAAAACTCACCCACCTTAGGTCCCTCAAGGCCGGGCAGCCCGGCAGAACCTGGTTTCCCAGGCAGACCCGGACGCCCAGTACGACCCTACAGAGACAAAGAGAAGAAATATTTGTGTGCTATTTTGCTTTCATACGCCCACCTCAAACACAACCAGGCCAGATCTGGCAGTGCAGCTGAAGTGCTGAGTGTACAGAGCAGCTTTAATCAAAGACAAAGCACCTACTCAGCATCCCTGCCTCTCAGCAGTCCTCTTCATTCCTTTAATACATCAGCCTATCTAATCCTTCTGCCTCTTTTTGAATGTGTTCCAGCTTTTTACTCAAAATCTCTCTTTCTTTTGCTTTTAACACTAGAATCTATTTCTGCCACTATCTATACTGTTTAAAAAAACATTATTTCCTGGCTTGTTTTCTAACAACAACATCTATGCATTCTTAAATATATATATATATCACCTGCATTATAATAAAATGTACCAATGTTTAATGAAGAGCTACTTTTATTGTTAGATAATATTAGCCATTAATGTTATAATACTAGCAAGTATAAAAAAAAATCTTACTGAGCCGATCTTAAATTTATTGTACTTCCCTTAAAATAAACAGTAGCAGAACAAATACAAATAAAATGAAAATTAATTTATCCCAAAAAGATTTGACTTTTGTTGCAGTTGTGATTGTAAATGTTTTATATTTTGAATGGACACCCAAACAAAAAATCTGATTAAGAAAATGATCTTTGCAGTCTCCCATAAAACATTCTGTGCTTTAATCTCCTTCCCTCTTTTTGCTTTGGGTGCAATTAAATAGCTCTGAGTGTTTTGACTGAGAGCAGCAGTGCAGGACTGAGATTAATGTCTGAGTTCAGCACTAAGTAATATTACAGGGCAGAACTACGGTGGACGGCAGCCAATGAGACAGCACATGGCCTGACACACTGTAAAACCATTACATGCACCAAGAGAGCATGTCATAAACAACACACTGGTCTGCAAAATGCAACCTACCTCATCATAAACAGAGATGTTTTATATGACAGAAATGATATAAAAGAAGATATGTGAACCAGAACGTTATGCATGCATTTGGTGCGCGATACTTTAGAAGATCAAAAATGAGAACTTGACCTTTGACCCTGGTCTTCCGATGTCACCCTAAAGTGAAAAGAAAAACAATTCGGTTTTATTAATAACAGACCCATAAGCAACTGGTTCCTCGTAAACCGGATGTTTAACCATCTCACCTTATCTCCTTTGGGTCCTTCCATCCCCGGGATGCCACTGTGACCCTAAAACAAAAGTAAAACCTATACGTTTTGTTCTCCATCTCACTTAGTCGTCTTGGAAGGGACTTGGTAACTTTCTTACCTGTGGTCCAACAGGTCCAGGAGGTCCCGGTGGTCCCGCCACACAGATTTCCTTCACCTTTTCCCCATCCTCTTCTCTTATTTTTGTCCCCTCCACACGACTAGGCAAGGTCTTGAAAAACAGATAAATGGTGGATTAACAGACATGCTGTCATTTCCTGCTCTTAGAATTATGTACACTGATATTATGTCACTCACAGGCTCTCTTTTCCAGACGTCGGGAGGGGGCGGGAATAAAGGAGGGGGAGGCGGAGTCAGAAGACAACAAGGGTTAAATCTTTTCAAGATATCATTTGGATCCCGGTCTAAAAGAAAAAAAAACACAAAACCGACCAGACGACACAGAGAGACGTCAATGATAATCAATAATCTTATTAGCAAAAACACTAGTGCAGAAACAGCACGGCAATTTAGATGAAATGCTTAAAAAAATTGTAAAATAAGACAAACACCTAATAGAAAATGGATACATGCGGATCGTTAACATAGCCTATAGAAATCAACATAAGATCTGCATAAGACTTAACATCACTCGGGAAATATGAATCCTGATAAAACACGGAACCCCTTTAATTTGAAATATATAGAAATATGTAATATAAAACTTGAATTGATCCCAAGCTGATCTATACTAACTGTATAAATTATCAAGCATATATTTTATAAATGTCATGACGTAAACATAGGAACAGCAAGCATTCAATATGTTATGTATTTTTAAGGCCAATTTAATCTCAATGTGCAATCAAAATCACACCTGCATAAAAAGGTACATGCATACATTATACATACCAAACATAAAAGATACATGCATACAATATGCATATACAATATATGTACATCTCCAAAATAAACAGCGGATTAACAATATGACGTTTATTGATAAATATATAAATTATTCAATTGCACAGTTTCTAGGTCATTTACCAACAAGTTAATTTACATTTACAGATTTTGCACAAGTTTGCATCCAAACTGTTATGCTGACAATAGCCTCTAATTGAAAAGTATAAACGAAAAAGAATAATGATTAAAAACCGAGAAAACAATGTACAACGTTTGGGCCCTACACTGCATGTAAAATGTAACAAGCAACATATATTTAAACGTGTGAAATAGGCTATCTATCCATCTATCTAAAGCTGTATATTTGTATGAAAAGCCGCATACGTACGCAAACACAGGCTATCACGAGCCACGCGCTCTCGTTAAAACAAACTGATAATCCCTCACGCGCTCACACATGCTTTCGCGCTCTCATACCTGTAGGAATCGGGAGGATATTTTCCAGATTGTACGGTGAAAGGTAGGCTGACACCGAGTACAGCAGGAACTGCAGCTGTATCCCAATCTTGCTCATGGCCATGTTCCTATGTGAGTGTGTCAAAAATACACAGATCCGAGTCGGTGCCCGCCCTCCTGCGTTCGAGCGCGCTCCCATCCAGTTTGTAATGCCAGCAGCTCTCTCTCTCTCTCTCTCACACACACACACACACACACACACACACACACACACACACACACACACACACACACACACACACACACACACACACACACACACACACACACACACACACACTATTTTCTGCTGTCTCAGTCTCGTCTGTCAGTGTGGCGGTGTTATTAAGTCGTAAGAATGCTTCCCACGGAGTCTATGGGAATCTCCAGGCGCGACTGCTATTACAGTCAGGGGTGTGACATCTGATCCGCCCTCTCCAGCCCCTCATGCCCAGATTAGACCCCCGTACTACCACTATACACTTAATACCACACGCCGTCTGTCAATCAGAAGACCATCACATCATAGAAACTCAAATGTGAAAAAAATGTATTAGGTAGCAGGTAGTAATTTTGTGTCTAGAAAGAGAAGTAAACTCATTAGCACAATATATATATATATATATATATATATATATATATATATATATATATATATATATATATATATATATATATATATATGAAAATATTTACGTTTATACATTTATAGCCTATTCCGATATTTTAATTTTTAAATATGTAAATATTTTTCTAAAATATATATTTCCGCATGTTATATAATATACACATACACAATGCATAAACATATATTACGTAAACAAAAACATTTTATTTTGATGCGATTAATCGTTTGACAGCACTTAAATTTATTAAAATTATTTTAATTAAATTTATTCGTGTGAAGTTGAATTTCCAGCACCAAAATTCCACTTCTTCATTCTGCAGTGTCACATGTTCACTCAGAAATCATTCTAATGTTGATTTGCTGCTCAAGAAACAATACTTATTTTCACGGTTGAAATCTAGTTACTGTCATATATTAAATACGCAATACAACTAAAAAATAAAATACAAAATGTTATTGAATAAAGTCAATTAAATAGATTTTCAAATATATTAAGTTTAAACAAACAGATTTTAACACAGAGATGATAATTCAAATGAACAAAGAGAGAAGTTATTACATTTAACACTTTTTTAGATTAAAAATCATTAGCATTTCGCTTGTATTTTGCATTTGCTATGTTTATGTATGTTTCTGATTAACTTGTGTCTTGCTTAGTCATCAACTGAACTTTTCATGGTAACATGCAATTAGAGATTTCAGAAATACTTTGAAATATAAGCTTTATTGTCAATACAAAAAAAGTTATCTGGTAAAATACGTCTGCCAAGAGATATGAAACTTACAAGTTTCTTGTAAGAATGTGCCTTGAACAACATCCATTAAAGCATAATGACACTTTTATTAAAACTGCACTTGATAATTTGGCACTTAACTTCAGAGAACCAAAAAATTATGAACTGTTTTGAACAGAATACCCCAAAGTTTTGTACTCAATCATGACTACACCATATTGGCAGTTGTCTTATTGACACAATAATCATAGGAATAATCAGAAGAATTAATGAGAGATTATGAATACCCAATTAATGAGAGGATTCCTGTTAAAAACATGATGCTTGCAATTTACAGCACACACAATTAAATATATTTCATAAAAAGCAGGTAGAGCAACAAAATATTGGTCCTCAGATAACATACAAATTCGACATTCTTTTTCATAAAAGTTCATTTAATTAAATAGTATAAAAAATCTACACTAAACAGGCCATTTTCATTACTTAGCTGCAAAATAGAGTCAGTGTATATTAGTGCACATATAATAGCTCTTATAGTAAAACATTTTCATAGTAAACAAAAGTGTCTCTTGAAATGCAGTTGGTAAAAGCTACGCTCATCTGAAAAGGTGCACTGACATCCTCAGGCACACCATGCTTTCATAAAGTGAAATGCTGCATAAGAACATTCTGAAATTCTTTATTCTCCTCTCCTAAACTAACTTTTTAAATCTAATCTATCATTTCAAGTTCACCAATGCTAATACTCATCAAAGGTCAACAGGGCAAACCTGTTGTCCACAGCAATGTCTGAAGACATTGTTCCTCTTCCTCTACTACCGTGGCCCCGCCTTCCTCCCCTATTACCCCGCCCTCTCCGGTCATTGCCCTGCCCTCTACCACCCTGGCCCCTCCCTCTTTCCTGAGCGTGTCTCTGCCCCTCTCCTCGACCCCTGCTTGTTGGTGCTGATACTGCAGGACCCATCAATGTCTTGAGCAGGATGGAGTAGAGCTGCCAAGCATCAGTGTCCTCTGCAAGCAGAGCTTCACACTGTTGACCCCCTCTTATGGCAGCCTCAAGACCATGCAGCAGAGTACCACTGAAAACCCTTTAGGAAACAAAGAGAGCAATACAATATGACATAATAAATACACAAAATATACTTAAAATACATATCAGTGCTGTGCATTCCTATTAAATAAACAAAGAGGGTGCTGATCAAGTTAAACACACTGTTTAAAATTTTGGGATGAGTAAGATTTTTTTTTAACAAAAAATATTTTACATTTCTACTGCTCATTAATAGACTGTGATCAAAAACACACAAAAAAAAATTTGTACAATTTTTATGGCAATTTGAAGTCTTTGACCCTTCAGAAATCATTCTAATATGCTTATTTATTAGTAATGTTGAAAGCCGTTCTGCTGCTTCAAAAATTTTGGGGACCTGTGATATTTTTTTTCAGGATTCTCTATTAATAAAAAGTAAAAAAAAAAAAAAAGGAGTTTTGTGCTACAATATATATATTGCTATTCAAAAGTTTGGGGTCATTAAATGTTTCCTTTTTTATAAAGAGATGAATACTTTTATTCAGGAGGGATGTCTTGTATTAAAAGTCATAGTAAAGACTTTCATTGTTAGAAAAGATATCTATTTTGAACAAATGCTGCTTTTTAACTTTGTATTCTTTAAAAAAAAGTTTCACATGTTCCAGAAAAAAAAAAAAGCTGCACAATGGTTTCACTGATAATAAATCAGCATATTAAAATGTTTTCTGAAGGATAATGTGACACTGAAGAGTAATGATGCTGAATATATATATATATAATAATTGAATGAAAACAGCAGAATGAGAAAAAGTTAATTTCATGGCTATACCCTACCAGGCACATTGAGGTTCAGATAACGGGAAACACAGTAACTGGTTCAGGAGCATTGCCGCCCACATACATGACTGCCATTGACTGAGCAAATGGGCCACACCCAGATCTAGGCCCCTCCTCTGTCCTGGATTAACCCTCAGACGAGATAATCGCTGACATACAGAAGCAGAAGCTTTGCTGCCAAATAGTGGGTCTGTACAATAGAGAGGCTCATGATTAAAGCTCTGAAAACTGAAGATGTTAAGTTGACTAGCAAAAAACTTCATAATACATTTTATTTACGCTTTGTCAATTCCTCAATATTTTTTCCTGTGTCTCAAAACAAACACCCACAACAGATGTTGAGTAAAAAAAAAAGGAGTTGGAGATACCATTAGGATGGGTCCTTCTCCAGGAGAGTTCCCCGTACACCAGTCCCAACAATATGGCCTGCAGTAGAAGCTGACTGGGCTTTGGCTTACAGTTTTTCATCCAGTAATACGTCACACACACTGGAAGGCAAAGGTGAGGTGGAAATGGCTGTATAATATGGTCCATTACACCGAGTGTTCCCAACAACACTTGCAGCTTTACTTGTTTAGGCACCTTAAATAAATAATAAAAAAAGGTAATTGGAGGAATGTATATATGCAGACAATATTTAAATGCAGAAATCGTCCCTAACCTTGTCGATTGCTGCGAGATCAAGCTGTGACTTGGGTTGGTGAGCCTCCACTGTGTTTTTCTTGAGTTTCAGTTCTTGTCTGTCATACTCATCAACACATGGGATGTAACACTGTTGTCCTCCTTTACCCTGGGATTGTCCTCCTCGTCCTCCTTGTCCTCTCTGGTTGACTCCTTGTGGCATGTGACTTTCCTGTCTCGCCTTTTCAATCAGAAGGCTGTAGATAGTCTTTCGGATACTCAACGAAGTTGCATGACTGCTAGGCAGGTTACTATTCTCCACCTGCGCAATTAACATAACCTTCTGGTGTACAAGCACATCCAAGACAAAAGACGACAGCTTACCTGATGCAACCATCCTTAAAAGCCATTCGGGTTGAGAAATCAGTGCTGCTGGGAGCCCCTGGGTATCTGGAAGCGCTGGTTGGGGACTTGAGAAGTACTGAGCCAAACTGCTTCTATGAGGAAGCTGGTAGTCCTGCATTCCTTTGGAGAGCTGCGTACGCAAGTTTCCTTTCCGCTGTTCACCCAAAATCCCCAGGACTTCCTCCAGAGCATCTGCAGGCCCGGTAAACTGAGAAAGCCAGAGCAAAAAGCCCTCGATTCGAGGATTGGAACTACGTCCATACTTCCGACTGGATGGTACTCTTTCCAACTCTACGCGGCTGAAGAAAATCTCGGTTATTTTAGCAGGTGTGTAGTCGTTCCCGATGACAACAGCAAAGAGTGGGAGGAGCTGCTTGTTCATGTGGTTGAAATGTGAGCAGAAACGGTTCACGTTGAAATTCTGTGTAGGGATGTAGCGCTCTGTGGCCCTACCGCTGACGTTATTCCATTGGAAGAATGAAAAAGGTAGGTAGCCACCTCTGAGGTCGAAGATGTAGAAATCACTGTCGTTGGTCAGAACTGGACATCCCCAGTGTTTGGCAAGAGAGGCTATCTCAAAATCAGCTTCTGAAATACACTGTACTAAAGGTACGCCAAGCTCTGAAAGGACCTGTATAAAGACTTCACGTACAAGCAGAGGGAGAACAGAACCGTAAGATCCTCTGGAAAGAGCGTGAGCCTCTCGGATTTTGTTCTGGGCTCTTTCCTGTAGTGTCTTGAACTTCTTGTCCGTTTGGTCCATTCCGCCATCTAACACAACGAACGGCTGCACACCACATTCAGAAAGCGCAGCAAAAAACTGTTGAATCAACACCACAAATGTGTCGTAGTCCCCACCCCGTGCTTGATCCAAACCAGAGTTGAAATATAATCGAAAATACAAGCTGGACCCATCAATCACAAGGCGGCAGTCTCGCAGTCTCATATCTGTGAAGAACTGGCGATTTCCTTCCACAAAACTTGTAAGTCCGTGAACCCCCATGATGCCACAGAAATGCTGAAAGGAAAACTGGAAATGTTATTGCTCGATTTTTCTGGAAATGTAATAAACCATTAATATTAATTTGTATACTGAAACCCCATACTGAAAGATCTAAAGATTATTTTTCTTGTGTTTTTATGGTTGTTTTAGTCTGATGATTATGTGGTTTTAAGGGGCATTTGTTTTCACCAGTTGAGAAAAGATGAGAGAATGTTTCTATTTGCCACATGACAATGTTGTGAAGCAGTAATTTTCCACTGTTCTGCTATAATAAACTTTGTGCTGGTTAAATGAAGTCCCAGACAAAGTAGGGATGAAGTTCAGACAAAGTCTGAGCATTGAAACATATACATCCAAGAATCAACAAACCCCGCTCAATTTTGATCATTACTTCATTTTCTGCTTCCTGCTCTTACCTCTCAGGTAAGAAGACATTTAGTTAGTACAGTTAAATACCAGACACTATATACAGTACTTTTAGAAACTGGTTTTGGATACCAGACAAAAATTGCCGCCTTACATGATCTGGTAGAGACAGGATTAAAGATTTCGGGCGTATACATTTTATTATAATATTTTGCAAATATTTCGGCATGGTCGGCATGAACGTTACTTTGTAATCACTCGATTACATGTGACCTACTTCAGCTACTGTCTGGTAATGTGCCCTTTGGCCTACAATCCCTAATATTTCAGAATGTAGAGACATTTACCTGACTCTGGTCTATTATAATATTATGTATATTTTTTATTTTACCTCTATAAACATTTTATACGTTTGCTGGTCTTGCATCTGAACAAACCACAAGACTTTTGGGGCACTTTCCTTGGAAAGAGACACCAAAGTGGAGATGCACAGCACTACATCTGATGAAAGCCAAAAGAGCATATCAATAAAAACAGCTCACACCAAAAGTCATACAAGTTGGTTTAGGGCTGATGATTTTTTTTACTTTTTATAGCCACAGGACCTGGACACCTATGAATTCCTTTGTATATAAACATATTGCCAAAAATGGGTCATGCAACAGGACAATGATCCCAAGCACACCAGCAAATCTGCAACAAAACAGCTGAAAAGGAAAAGAATCAATGTGTTGTAATAGCCCAGTCAAAGTCCAGACCTCATATGAAATAAAATTCTGTGTTGAGAGCCGTGCATAAACAAATACCAACATACCTCAATAAACTGAAGAGTGGGTCAACGGGAATGTGATAGTAAATGTGAAAAATTATTACTTCTAAGTTTTTGCTGCTAAAAGTGGATCTACAAGCAACTGAATCATAAGGGTGTGGCCAGTTTGGCACCCATGGCTTATCCCTATTAGCTTTATTTTTGTTAAATAAATAATGACACAGTTGTTGTTCATCTATTTTTCAAATTCTAAGGACCAGATGAGTTTTTATTACGTGTTCCTGACAGAAAACCATGAAGTTCAACAGAGTATCCATTCATTTTCACATTACTCTATAATGCAAAAGGGTCATTTTAATTAATTACGGACTGATAATTTAGGGATTGAGAAATTAAGCTATAATTTCATAAAAACACAGCGGAAACTACCTGGATGTCAATAAACATAGATTTACATTTAAAGTTTCAGCCCATTATCAAATTACTTTTATGTCTCTAATTCCCTATTAACTTTTGAAAAGTTATTACGCTTTACAACAATTACCGTGTGTTTCTGTAACATCCTTGTCAAACAATAACCTTTTAGTGCGTTTAAAGAGGTTAATGGCAATATTGTATTTTTTTTCAATGAATATTTCTCACTTGACGTGTTCAGAGATATTGCCTGCACGAGGCACTTTCTGTCTGCACAAGTTATACATAAACGAGTAACAGTGGTGTCTATTTTATAAAACAAGCACCAGTGTAATATCTAAATAGCACGAGTTTTTTGCAGTGAAATTTAAACAAACAACTCGTTTTACTCACCAGTATGTCGTCATATGCGATGCATTTATTTCCTCTAGTCCACGTTGTTCGATATTTGGTGTGAGACTGTTTTAGCACATTAGCGCCCTCTACTGCCGTGGATACTCAATGACCCGAGAGAGGGCGCTGCTGTTCTACTGTGCAATATCAAAACTACCTCTATGGCTCTGTTAAACACTGTAAAAAAACATTTATTTGTAATTATTTAACGCTTACAATGTTTAAAAAGGATTATAAACCAGTTCATAAAATTTATACAGGAACTGAATATGCTAGGGTATGATTAAAAAGACTCTTAGCTGTCAAGGTCCTTTTCAGGTGCTTTGTTCACTGCTTTAATGAATAATAGTGTAACGTTATTTTTGCGTCTTACCGTTTACAATCAACAACCTCTTTCAATGCATGAGATGCCAAGATCTTCTTTGTGTATTAAAAAACGAAAAGAATGGATTGGCAGTTCATGAGGGTAAAAAAAAAAAAAAAGTAGGATTATTGCATAGGTTAGTAAATCACAATTGAGATAAAAGTCAAAACTGATTTAAATAGTAGTAGCTATGACTAACATTTTACAAATATTCAAAATATGAAACTTTTTATCTCACAAAGCATGATTTTCATGGCTGCAATGTGCTTCTGTACACCAGCATAAATAATAAATGAGCGAATGAGCAAAAGTAGTTCTCATTTATGTGTTTATTCCTTTTATTACGTCTTTGCATTGAGAGCATCATGTGCGCTTCAAATAGAGCTTCCATTCACTTTTATCTTCTCGTGTTTTGTTGTGTTCCTACAAAATGATGTTTTTATTCACCAACGCTACCCCCTAATGCAGCAGTACAGCAGACCTGTCTAAACCACACACGCATACATACATACTCTCTGACCAACACAAGAACTAACACTCTTCCTTTAACATAATGCACACGCACACACACACACACACATACAGCATGTCACATGGAAATCAAAAATACTTCTTGTGTTGAGCTCAAGAGGAAGGAGGAAAGACACAGGTAGTGTCCAGAGAGCATGTAACAGACTTTAAACGCTATGATTCTTCGGCAGTACGCATACATCTCTGCGGAATACATACAATACAACACGTGAATAAAGTAACTAAGTCATAGGTAATATGTAGTGCCTTTATACGGAGGTCAATAACCAAGAGCTTTCAATTTGGTCTCGCCCTTTGTTGGCGTAACATTTTGATTTGTGAAAACAGCACAGAGCTTTAAACGCAATGCTTTAACTCAAGTTAAAATGACTGACTGATAAGCTTTAGACAGGTCCAAAAAATGAACAAACAACAGAAAAACAGACACCATCTGTTCATTACAGTAGCGTCAGATTGAACGGCAGCTGTATCGGGGGCAGGCTGGTGAAGAAGAGTTGAAAGGATGTGTTAGGAAGGGCCAGAGATGCTCATTGGGGAAACTGGGCTGTCGGCGGAGATGCGTTTGTTATTGGGCGAATGAGTGAGGGTTTGAGGGAAGATTATAAATAATAGGCTCTGTGGTTTATGTAAGGCTCCAGAGGGTTCAGGGAATGAGGACACAAGGTGCTCGTGGTTAGATAAATAGGTTGATAGGGTCAATGGCATTGGGACGTGTGGTTTTGTTTTCGTATTAGAGCAGAAAAATGGCTGGACAAATGATGCGCTATGATAACGGAGAGGACGAGTATAAGGAAAGAGGAAGTTGGGGAGAATCCTGAGCTGTAGAGACTGTCGTCGGGGTGGCTGGTTTGCAGGACAGTGTGTGAGGGGTGGCTCGCTCTGTGCCTGAGTGCTGCTGAGGGGGTTGAGGGGTCCTCGGGGAGAGCTCCAGGCTGCCCACAGAGATGCCCGAGTCCGTGCTTTGGCTGCGGCCGCTGGCGGTGCACGGGTCCTCGTCTGGCTCCGCCTCTTCCTCCTCCTGCAGCCACTGAAGATCTGACTCCTGCAAAGGGAACGACCGGCGTTCCCATGGCAGCACAGCCTGCAAACGTAGAAGATGTTGAAGATGATGATGATGATGATTCACTGAGGTTATTAAACTCCAGAAACACCCGGGTTTATTATATGCGTTCATATTCCCTCACAATGTAAAGAATATTAAGTATATATATCTTTCAGGATTCACAAACAGCCCCCAGAAGAAGACTCAAGGATTTAATGAGTCAAGAAGAAATAGAAAACTGCACTTTTTTTTTTTTTTTTATTTGAACTACAGGATGTTCTTCCAACTAAATAATTGCCATGGTTACAGCAATAATGAAGTTGAACAGAACGTTAAGTCCTCTTCCTCTCACACACACACCTGCTGTTCATCTTCAGCCTGGCTGAAGGGATCCTCCGCTCCGGTACAGAAGGGGCTGTGTGGCGAGACGTCTCCTTCTGCAAAATGACTTTGCCTGGAATCTGGAGAGCCAGGCGTCTGCTCCAGTCCCCTGGAGCTCTTCCCATCCCCATGGAAGGAGGAAGAAGATCTGAGAGAGGAAGTCAAGCAGAGAGTGAAATTTCAAGCAGTGACCGCAGCGTCCTGCAGTTTGACATGCTATACTTCATCTAGAACTATTTTAAAACTACCCACTGTTTTATGGCCAGGTATTAATTTAGAGAGTGCGTGAAATAGGTGCGCATATGTAAGCTTCAATAACAAACTATTCTTTCAACACATGTCAATTTTAACCTACATTCTTGATGTTATTTGTCAGCTATACAAACACATAATTGTGGCGTGACATTACATTAACCATTAATGCAATTTACTGCTGACTTGGGGTCTGGAAGATTTCTTTTAGGGTTTCTGAAAGAATGCACATCAACACTGCATGTATTTGATCAAAAATACAGACAGTGATATTGTCAAATATTAGTACTTATTTTTAAAACAACCTTTTTCTGTTTTGATGCATTTTGAAATATAATTTGTTATTATTTCAGCAGCCTCCTTTTTTTTTTTCTTTGAAGAATAGAAAGATCATTGTTCAGTTGCAATATGATGCATCAATTTAACGCATCCTTTGTCGAATAAAAACTATTCATTTCGTTTAAATAATCTATTTTATTTATTATTGAATTCGTATCATCCTTATAGCTTAATATATTGGAAAATGTGCTCTAAAAGGTAAGTAGGTACTATAAAATTATCAGAATTTTTTCATTTCAAATAGATCACTGTTAATGAAAAACATTAGTCCAACCATTTAAACAATTCTGACACGGGTTTAAGTATTCTCCATCACATATGCCTCTATTTCTCTCACCTGCCCCGGCGGCGCCTGCGAGCCCAGCTCCCCCACCGACTCCTCTCTCTGCTCTCACACACTGCATGGCGGCTCAGAAACAAAGCGTCAGAGAGATCCTCCACCTTTGCATTGAATGTGGAGAAAATCAATAACAACATCAGGAGTCTTAATAAGATAATAAACCCAGTTAAAGGTATACGCACCTCCTCCTCCTCAATGTCCTGACCTTCCCCATTGGGCTGGTGTTGTATGTTATTGTAATTGAATGACAGGCCGTGCGCCCCTTCCTGGTTCTTACAGACCCCCGAGAGAGAGTCCAGCTCCCTCCAACTAAACACATGACATAGGACACAAAGTTTTCGTCAAAAATAAGATATCAGCCAACAGTTTAAGACCATTAGCATCAGCCAAAAAATGTGCTGTGTGTGCTGGCTTAGCCAATTAACAGATATGACAGTTTCTCATTTTCACACATCCAAAATCTTCCATCTGCAACATCAACAAAAAAAATGTAGCACTTAATTTTAAGTAGATGTAGTGTACAGTAAGAGTTAATTTAATTTAATCATATGCTCTCAGCAGTTCTGTATGCTATCCTTATATATAAATCCATCAGTGATTCTGCTCTGAAGTTATCAGTATCGCCACAGGAAACCCATAGCATAGTATAATGTTGTCACTTTTTAAGCTTCCTTATAATATGACATAATAAAAAATACACCGTAAGCTAATTTGTCCAGAGTTGCTCCAGTTTGGGATGTACCTGTACTACGTTATAAACCACGGGACACAAAGAAACAGTGGATACTTGGCACTGCGTTTGAATAATTCATGGGAAATTACTTGAAACCAAAGCCACTTTGCACAATGGCTATCTGACAGAAGGACCACAGGATGTCCGACTCAAAGCGAAATGTTCATTATGTAATCGCTCATTCTTTTTGTGGCAATTTTTATTTTTCGCTTATTCAGTGTATCGGTTTGAGGCTACATTATTCGTACCTCGGTGTGATAATTTCCTTGTATTGTAGTCTTTGTACACGCGCTCCTAGTCCAGCCAGGCCCAAAGGCATCACCAGGTTGTCGATGTCAAATGAGCTTTCTGCTCTTCTTCTTCGTAAAGGCTGAGGAACAAGAGAGATTTAGGAGGCATCCACAACACATGGTATTGTTGAGCTCCTGGCAATTTTGCTTTTTTTTTTTTTTTTTTTTAAAGCTCTGTACCTGAGTAGGTGTGTCTGTCGTTGGGGGTGTTGCCGGCAGAATGGGCAAATCTGGAGCTCGTGGATGAAGATAATTGGGAATAATCACACCCCTCTGACTTCTGCACCCAGAACCACCTACAAATGTTTTTTTAAATTTTTGAAAATGAGGCCGTTTCCACAAATTCTTACATGATTCTCGGACAAACGGGAAGTTCAGATTAACACCATTTATAATTGTAATACTATACATGTCTTTACTCTTTAAAACTCTTTAAAACAACAAGAATATCCTACTGACCCTAAACATTTAAACAATTGTGTACTACAGTATAAACTGTTTAAGTGTGTGTGCTTAATATATGAGACAATACATATTTCACCCACCAGGTGTGTTAAATAAAGGAGGCAGTGCATTGGGTGGACGGGGACAAACTAGTCTCCTCCTTACTCTCCCAACTCGTCCCTGGCCCCGCCTGCCTGGCCAAGAGGACGCCGATGACATGTCTGTCCACTGTAGTGAATTATGAGAATGGTGCCCGGCCAGCGGGCGTATCCCACAATGCAGTGAAAGGGGTGAATCTGCAATGAAGGAAATTCAACGCATTAAGGTAAAAAAGTAAATGCGACAGTGATGAGTATTTGCCACATTCATTTCATCCACACTGGCTCTAAAAAGTATAAGGACACGTACAGATTCTTGTATTATAATAGTTAAATATATACACATACATTACACACAAACACATAATTTTTTTTTTTTTATTTCAAGACCACTAATGTGAAAGCCACACTGGGACAATTTCAAGGTTACTTTCAAGGACATCAACATAAAAGGAACAGCCTTGTACAGTTTGCACCGTTAAAACACAAGCTAAACAATTCTGTGCTTACAAAGAAAACAAAATATTTTGAAAATATAAAGGAATGTACAGATTTCACCTGATGGCATTGAGAGGACAGGGTGAACGGACATATCGAGCCAGGTCTGACGCATCCACAGACCTTTCTCCTTATCTGAGGGGGAGCGAGGAGCACCACCACCACATAACACACACACAGCCGGTGGCTCACACCAGCACTGTAACGAAACCGCCTGGGAGGGACACACAAATTCAAGAATTCAGCATTGAGATTCCGGTTTTGTTTTTTTTAATACTCCCTTTAAGGCATAATTCAACGCGAAGAGCAGCCAGTAATAATACAAGTTACGCTGCACAACAGGAAAGCAGCAGCAAGGTGAACTCTGAGACCATCTTCACCTTTGACCCCAGAGCTGTGCAGTCGTCCAGGCGAATGAGTCTGTGACGGCGTTGCCGGAGTAGCGGTCGAACCCGAGCGGCAGAAGAAGGCGGACTGGGCACTGTTTGCGGAGTGGTGGTGTCTTCTGTCTGCCACTTCCTGTTAGGATCACCAGCAGAGGACAACCTAGTGGGTAGTTCAATAGTACTTTAAAATGTCAAATCCAAAAAAATGACCAGTCTGTGTTTGCATGCAAGGTAAATCGTCCACTGACTTGCAGTTGTGCGATGCGGGGGAGGGGTTTGATGCTCTGAGGGGCGTGTCAGGGACAGAGTAAGTGGACCGCACCTGCACAGAACAAAAAAATATATATATATTGATGAATCCATCCACCTACAATAGCCCAAAAATAAACACATGGACACCCGGAATACCTTTCCCTGTCGAAGATGGGTGTAAAGCTCTGTCAGCGCACGGATCCGATACTCAAGCTCTGATACTTGAGTCTGAAGCCACACCCACCTGCTGCCAAGCCATGCCCTGCTCTCCGCCCATTGCCATTCTTTGCCAGTGACACTGAAAGAAGAAACGAAATACTGAATATACACATAAAACTAAAACATTTTTTATATGACATATGACATTTTAGTTCAATGCAATTTGTATTCAACACTTAAAAAAATAAAGGGAGTTTCTGTACCGGTGCCATAAAAGAACCTTCTCCTTAATAAGAAGAACATTTAATAATCATAAATACTATAAAGAATTCTTTGGTGCATTGGTAAGTTTCCATGAAAGTCTCTTCACGGAACCATAAATGCCAATAAAGAACCATTATTTTTAAGAAAAAGGTACAGGCTGAATAAGGTTTATTCAACCCTAGTGGACCATTTTAGAGGTCCTACAAGAATTGACAATGAAGCTTTTTCTGACCCATTTTATTCCCAACAGCATGGCATGAAATTGCTTTGTAACCTCTCAATGTGGCAGTCGTGAATCAATGGCCAGTACAACATGTACGATGTAAAGTGCAATGGTGACTCAGAAGGCAACACCAACATGCAAATCATCTGAAGCTTTTCCACACATCTACATGTAGGTGTACATGCATGTATACGAAAACAATCTGGACACTTAACATTTAAAATTTCTAGAAAAGGACACTAAAGGAATCAACTCAATTCATCATTTACTCGCCCTCATCTGCATGCATACCTTTTTTTTTTTCTTTAAACGCAAAATTATTTATTTTGAAGAATGTTTAGAACCATACAGTTTCAGATCCCATTGACTTTGAGTATGTTTACCTTACAATTGAAGCCAATGGGTAAGTGATGCAGGACACGAGGGTGAGTAAGTGTTAATTTTTTGGGTAATCTATCCCCTCGGCTCAGAGTTATCTTTTTCCATCTTGTACCTGGGCTTTCTTTTTCTTTAACATCTCATTAAGGACAAAAAGATTCCTTAACTCGGGGTTAAAAGATCTTAACCTGGGGTCAAACATAGTGTGGAAAGCTTACACTGATTTCATTGGCAGCGGTCTAAAGCGACGACCCCCTCTCTCCAATCCTTCATCTTCCTCACTGTCGCTGTCCCCGCCGGAGCTGCTGGCCGTGTGGTCCGAGTCCAGGGCGCTCTCTGCAGTCCGGAGGATCTCGCTGCAGCTGCACGCCAGCCTGCTCAGCTCAGCCGAGTTCCTGGATCCAGCACTGGGCCTTCGGGTGCAGCTCAAGCCCAGGCTCCTGTACAGGCCATGCAGCTGCTGCGTAACATGCCTCTCCACCTGCTTTACTTGTACAGCCTGCAGGCGCCTCCAGAGGTGGTCGGTCCGACCCTCCAGCTCTGCCTGCCTGCGTTCGGCTTCGCCCCTCACTGCCTCTATTTGCTCCGTGCTGGGGCCCTCGGTCCCCTGTGCATCAATGCCCACACCTGTACCGTCACACTTCTGTGGCTGTGGCTCTGGCTCTGTCCCGTTAGGAGGCCCACTCTCAGACTGAGAAGAAGCGATGGACAGGACACACAGGGGCTTTTTCACGCATTCACGCAGGTCAGGGTCGGTTTGGAGAGAGGGTTGCGGTGGGAGGCTATTGTGCGGGGCACCGTTTCCGCTGACCCCGTTGTTATGGTTGGCAGAGCTGGAAAGAAAGGAGCGCACCCTGTACAGTCTGACGCGCCCCTTCGCCGTCCTGCATGTGGGCAGCTGGGCACTTTCATCAGGCGGGCACGCTGCGAAATTCATTTTTTGGGCCCCGGTCGTGTTTTCGCAGTGGATACGACGTAAGGACGTGCGCCTGAAAGTCTCGGCAGCGCTCGCGGAGCCCTTCCCGTGAGCTTCACCGTTGGACCCAACGCGGGCCGCGGCGTCCGAGAAACACACCCTCTTGGAGGCTCGGGTGAAACTGCATCCCCGGCGCTTGATGACCGCGGGCTCGGGATTCCCGTGACCACACCTTGCAGCGGCTGTCATCATCTCGGTCTCGGCGTGCGCCGTGTGTCCGCGTCGGACTCTCGCGGTGCGCACCGGCGGCAGTCTCGAGCTCTCCCTGCGCTCGTCCCTTCTCGTCGTGGCGCTCGTGAAACGCCGCAAACCAGCTCCTTCGTGATCAATATTAATGGTGTTATTCTCGCCCGCTCCAGTGCTTTGTCTACAGAAGCGCCCGCGTCCTCCGCCGTATTCCCCCGAATCCGCGCGTTCGTCTCCCTCCCGTGTGATATCGGCGGCGCCGTTCGTAAAAAATTCCCCTTCGTTCATTTTCTGGGCCGGATCCGCATCGCCGGAGGTGGCACCGTCCCATTCGCGGAACGCCTGGGCCTCGGCTACGCTGCTCTCCCTGTCCGAGCTCCGCACTGGGGCAGCGCTGGTGGCCGTAGCCGCAGCGGCCGAGCTTCCGTCACCGCTGACGGGCTCACCGCAGCCTCCTCCCCCGCAGCAGCGGCTGGCGCTATGCGGACACCCGGCCCCGCAACTCTCCGCTCCAGGCCCGGCTGCACTAGCGCTCATTTTATTCCGATTGCAGTAATAATACATCGCTGTGTCGTTGGCATGGCCGGGTGTAAAGCGAGGACGCGCGACGAAGCTCCGTGAACGTATTTTTTCCCTTTCGAAAGGCAGACGGGCTTCTCTTTTCACCCGTCTTGCCTTTCCCTGCACTGTTGGCCGTCTCCAACACTCCCTGTTCGCACTGAGCATGCGCCGTTCATTGGCCCAACCTTCGGTAAAGAATTAGGGGTATTTCAAAAACTAGTTCACATTTTTCGTTTGTCACATGCCCTGGGTTGAGCTAAATTGCGTGCGGTATTGAAAATAACGATAGATTTAAAAATATAACTCCTAATCTGTTTAGCACTCGTGTTAAGGACACGGCACTTATCCGAAGGTCTGGGGTGAAAAAGCAGTGTTCAAGGGCAGCAGCATTTCGACATTCATAACAATGAGGACAAAAACAACGTATGATCTGTTATATTATAGACATTTTTTAAAAGCAAACAGACAAAAATGCAAGCAAAAATTAAAAATATTATTGTTAATATTGTTTCACATACATAACATATAAAGAAAACAAATAATCCTCCATGGCCATATCATATTAAATCATGTCGTTTGATTTCATTGTTAATTTAGCTGCAGTGTTGAGAGTTGAGCACGACTGTTTTGCCATCCTAAACTTAAATATTCAACCGATTTTTGCTTTATTGTTTACTCTGTGTACTAATCTGACGAAATAATGAGCAGTATGCATTACGTACTGTGCGTAGTATGCAGTAGGCGTCGTTGGCGCCTCTTTTGGTCCTACCGCTAGAGGCGCTGTGGAGTCTGCAGTCATTCTGGGTAGCGAAGGCTAATTAGCATGTAACAATGGCTACACAAGCGCCAGGCTCTGCTGCTGGACCTACGATGAGTCAAGCCGGTTGTAGCTCTTCGCTGAGTCGAAGAATGGACGGTGGGCCGTGCTGCAAATTCTGGGAAAGCCCGGAAATAATCTCTCAGTTGGAGACGGTTCGCAGTTGGATTGGAAAGCATTATAAAAAGGTTAGCGAGCTAAATAGCCGGGGACCCATACATGTTGTGGTTCCCTGACGCTTTCTTTGATTTCTTTACGCACAGGGCTGGTTGTCTTGCTGTTTTTGTGGTTTTGTCGTTCTTATTATCGCCTCAAAACGCAAAAGTCTCTTTTGCGTATTTTGAATATTCGCCTCGTATGATATAGAAATGAATCGCTAACTCCACGGAATACGGTCTGAACCTAATTGACAGGACAGGAGTGACAACCTTCATTCTGTGCTCGTTTTAGCGGCGAAGCTATGTTTATGTCAAACTCCACAGCTGCATCATTTGAGTCGGTATACAATAAAAGACTCATTTGTAGTTTCCATATGACGCGGTGTACGTAAATGTTTATGTTAGCAACATGCTAGCAGCTTTAAGTTTGCAGAAACAGGTTTGTGGTCAAAGGTGTTTGTTTACACGACCTGACTGACACACCCCCCTCTCAATGCCTTTCCATCTCTGTCCACTACCCACTATGTAGGTAACACACACCTTGGTGCATCTGTGTGAATGTGAAAACCATTCCGTAGTACTAGTACAGTATGTAACAAAATCTATTGTAGTAAAAGCTGTTAAACACTCACAGAGTATTTAAAATGCCCTATTTTGTTATGTTGTTTTTTCTCCCTCTTAAGCATGTACAATCTGATGCTCCTCCAGCAAGTCTCTGTCTGGGCTGGTCATCCAACTGCTGCAGTTTCAGGAAGATTCGTTTGGCCGTCGAGCAAATAACCCAAGCTTTACAAAACTCCCAGTGAGTTTCTGCTTTTCCACTTCTTTCTCTGGCAAGCCATCCAAAGTAGACTTTATTCCTGTTGGTTTAAGTGCATATCTTTCAATTTCTTGCTGTTTTGACAGTCGAGGAGATAATCATCACCACCGCACCCAGATCAGTCATTGCATGAAACCTAGTTTTGCAGAATCATGAGTGATCGGTTGTTTGATCCTTGTTTCTTTGTCCACAGGCAAAGTGTTTTCAGGACCTAAGGCCGGGCGGTGCTCTCTGCTATATTCTAGGATCAGTGTACAAGTACAAGTCAGAACAGGGCTGGTTAGTATTAATGCGAAATAGTGCTGGATGCTTTTTTTAACCTATCATTAATTGGTTGTGTAAGTTTTCAGTTTATTTGTATTTGCCGTTCAAAGTTTGGTGTCGTTAAAGCTGTATTTATACTGGCACAAATTAAATTTTTTTGCTCACATTTAACATGGACCAAATGTTTTTTTGCACATGTGTAAACAAAAAAATCCACATTAGCTCAGATTGTTTTTTTGTTTGCATCCGATATGGGCCGCTTCCAAATGTTTTTTTTAATTGGATGCATATCCAATATCTGGACATCCGACCAATATGTAACCACACGTAGCTGATTTCCTGCAGAACTCCTAATGCGAGGACGACACTTACTGCCTATAAAGAATGGGGCCAACTACCATGTTTGTAGTAAAGTGATAAATGAGTGGGGAATAATATAAACACATATCGATTAGAATACCAGTTGTGTCTAAAGAGAATGTAAACCGATGGGCAAAAAATTGGATATAGTCAAAAGATCAGGTCTGTGCATTTAGACTTGCAGTATAAATGCAGCACGTCAAACAGTCACTTTTATTTATATAGTGCTTTTAACAATACAGATTGCATCAAATCAAAACAGTATCAAACAGGAGAATAGAGTGATAGTACTGTATAATGACAAGATTAAGCACTTAATTTGAGTTTAATATAGAGATTTGAAAGTCATTAAGGCTGCTTATTTGATCAAAAATGAGTAAGAACAATAATATTGTTACGTATTTCTACAACAATACAATTATAATTTAAAATAATGTTTTTAAAGTAATGTTTTTTTTCCTAAGCATGTTTATAAAAATTGCTTAAATATCAATCAAATATTAACTATGGTCCCGGCTTAGTGTAAAATGTCTCATAAACCCGGCTAAGTGTCAAATCTAAATGTCGAACTTATCTCATCCACTCTGTGATCTTTTATTTCTTTCATTAAAGGAGACGCTTTGATCTTCAGAACCCGTCAAGAATGGATCGCAATGTGGAGATGTTCATATCTGTGGAGAAAACACTGACACAGGTATTTGAGCTCGGATCTTTTGTGAAGACGATGGTCTTGAGCGTGTGTACGTGAGGTGCAGGATCTGACCGGTGTTTTGTTTGTGCTAGAATAACTTATTGAGCAGACCTGTGGTGCACTTGTCTCCTGATCTTGAGCAGAAGCAAGCTCTTAAACTCAAAGACATTGTTGTGCGACACCAGGTAGGTGGAATAATAAAAGATCCAAAGAAATTGGGAGATATATCCAATACAGACTAGACACGGATGGCCATTTAGAGGAATGATACTTGAATACTTATACACTTTAAAAGCTATTAAAATGCGACAAGTATGATGCATATATAAATAAAATATATGCATTAATAAAAACACAATAAAACAAATTCGAAAACCCTTTTGTCTATATTTATTGTGAAAACCTGTTTAATAAGTAAGTAGTTTATTCACAACGTTTCTGCTTGCATTTTCAGGGCACAGTAACAGAGGAGAAGTCACAAGCCACCCATCAAATATACCCATCCCCCTCCACATCAGACGAAGGCTCGCTTTTAATTTTGTGTATCTTTTTAGTTCACTCCTCTTGGTGTATCAAGTGAAAGGTTCACATTTGTGTGTTTAATGTTCACTGTTTGGTCTTTTCCAGAAGAGTGGCTTAGACCAGTCATGCGATTGGATCGGCAAGTGATGGTGCATTGGGGCATGTGTCCAGACAGGTAGAGAATGCATCGCATCCACATTTGCACATGTGCTCTAAATGTTTGGATTCGATAATGCTACATTTTGCCCTGTATACATTTATATGTTGTGTATTTTATTTCTTCAGTTACGACTCGCTTATATCAGCAAGTGATGTAGATGAAGAAGTAGAGGAACCTCCCAACGCAGACAGGTGCTGGAAGGTGAAAAAATCCTTTTATTATTAATACCCTGAGTTGTTGTTTTTTTCTGTTGTGTAGTGTTTTAGAAATATTAAATATTAAGAGGGGCTTTTATTTGAAGCGATAAGACAGTAAGAATATCTACATAATGTTTTGTTTTTTTTTTTTTTTTCCCAGGTTCATCCCAAGTGGGTTCTCGACACAGACATATATAATGAGTGGATGAATGAGGAAGATTATGAAGTCGATGAGAATGGGAATAGTATGAGTTTCAGGCGGCGTATCTACCAAAGCACAGAGGTATGTTTATCTAATTTCATACAGTTTATTAAATTTGTTTGCAGTTGCTGTTGGTAGCATTTAATTTTTTTCCCTCTCTCTTTTTCACAAGGAACAGAAACCTGTAAAGAAGCGGCGACGTTCCCCGTCTCCACCTTCTTCTGAGTCTAAGAAGAAAGGAGGAAAGAAAAGGTTAAATCACTGTAGCTTTTTTCTCTAAAAGAGTGGATTAAATTCTTTGCAGATGAGTTGCAAGATGTAGGTGCAAAATTGAATTTGATTCTTATTAACTAACATGTTACGTTTCTTATAATCCAACAGCTCAGGTGTGTATAAGAGGCGTGGTCAACCGGAGGAAGCGGAGCCAGAGGAGGACCTCACTAAAGACATGGAAGATCCCACGCCTGTCCCTAACATGGAGGAGGTCATTCTGCCTAAAAATGGTACTGTTCGTTTTTTTCCATTGTGTGTCGATTGCTTATGTTGGGGGTGTTACACTTTATTTATTTCACATTATTATCATTGGCTGCAGTGAACCTAAAAAAAGACAGTGAAAACACTCCAGTCAAAGGAGGCATTATGGCTGATTTAGGTAAGTTTGTTTGTGGAATTTATTCGTATTATTTGTGTTTTGTATTTCAGTAATAACCTTGAATATCTATGCTTCTCTTAGATGACCAGGAAGAGGACCTGCTTTCCGGTGTCAGAGTAAGTCAGTCCAGCTAAACAAAATTGTATGTGCACATCCCAGAAAACTTTAGACCAAGTGCACCTTCCGATAACGCTTCAGAAAAAGCAAAATGAAGGAATACTGCAACACTGCTCTAAATTCTACAAAAAAGTTTCTACCCTTTCTGCCATGAGTTTGATGCTCCTCTCCAGCTAATACAAAATCTACATCCAGAACACAGCTATAGTCAAGTCCTAGTTTAAAGAACCTCTAGATCACAATATCTACCATGTGCTTTAAATATTTAAGTTCTGACCTATTGTGTGTGTGTAGGATGAAGAGGAGCAGAGGGAGTTCAGCCGTGGGATGGAGGGGGAGGAGAGTGCCACAGAGCAAACGCATCACATCATTGTGCCCACCTATGCCTCCTGGTTCGACTACAACTGGTGAGGGTTTAACTGTACAACTGTCCAGATTACGCCAACTCACATTCTCAGTTTTACAGTACATAGATGATAGAATTGAGGCGTAGCGCTGTGAACATAAGCGGACATTTACTATTCTTCTTTTTTTATTTGAGGGATAATAGTGCTTTTTTATTGTTAAAGGCCAGTATTCATCAGATAGAGAGACGAGCTCTGCCTGAGTTCTTCAATGGGAAAATAAGTCCAAAACACCAGAAATGTAAGTCTGTGTTTATACAAACACTATTTGTATCAAATTTATCATCCTGAATTCTACATATACATGTTCATATCTTGTTTGCAGATATCTTGCATACCGCAACTTCATGATTGATACATACCGACTAAACCCTCAGGAGTATCTGACCTCAACCTCCTG